>NC_081804.1:5273983-5440234 GCF_963082965.1 Carassius carassius | reverse complement strand
ATATTTTCATTATTTTGTGTAATGTATTTATTTTGTACATTCTATTTATGTAATGTTATTATTTTTATTTTGTTAGGTTTATTTGCATTTGTTTTTTTATGCATTATGCAAACATATGACATTCTATACCATGGAAACTTAAACAGACTCCTCGGTGGCTTCATTGGAACTTATAATGGTTCTTCAATAGCATTATTAGAATATGTAATTTTTATATGACACCACAGGAACCTACAGGTTCTTTATGGATTTATTTCCTCTGTTAACAAACTGATCAGCGCCAGCTGCAGCTCATTCCACCAGCCTACTTAATGCCCTGTCTTTCGTCTCTTGTTTGTCAGATCGTTGTTTGAGGTCCTCCGTGATTCTTGTCTGTGTCCATCTGCTCAGCTACTCCTTGTGTCTTGCTCCTGTTCGATCGTTGTGGATTACCAGTCATCTCACGGATCCCTCATCATCACCCACCTGCGCACTCAATCACCTTCTCACCAGTCTATGCTGCCATCGAGGTCCCTGCGTCACCCACCATCAACCCAGCCTGACCATACTTCATTAATAAAGGATTGTTTACTTGCATTTGCTTCCTGTCCTTTGTGCGAACGTGACAGAACGATCTGACCACCCATGGAAGCAGCGAGTAACCCATCGTTGGCATTGGAAGAGTTCCTCAGCGCCAGTGCTCGAAGGATGGACTCCCAGGAACGGAATCTTATTGACACTGGTCGCACCGTCCAGGCTTTGGTGGCGCAGGTGTCCGAGCTCACCCAGCAATTACAGCTTCTGCGAGCCCCCACTGCGCCGTTCACACCGGCCGTTCCTCCCACACCATCGGAGACCCCCTCCCAGCCGGAACCACGCCTTCCAATTCCGGAAACCTACTCTGGTGAGCCTAATTTCTGTAGAGCCTTCCTAACACGATGCACTATGCACTTCTCTCTTCAACCCAGGACCTTCTCCAATGAACAAGCCAAGGTGGCATTCGTGTTGAGACTGCTCACTGGGAGGGCGGCATTATGGGGAACGGCGGTGTGGGAGAATCAGGATCTATGCTGCGCCTCATTCCAGACACTCGCCGCCGAGATGAAGCGTGTCTTCGATCGGACCGTCGCTGGGAGAGAGGCGGCTAGGAGGCTAGCCGAATTACGACAAGGAGAGAGATCAGTTTCGGATTTCTCAATCGTGTTCCGCACCCTGGCGGTGGAGTGTCAATGGAACGAGGAGGCGCAGTGGGACATGTTCCTGCATGGGCTGGCTGACCGCGTCCAGAGGGAGATCTATGCCCTGGACCTTCCGACCTCACTCAATGGACTCATTGAGCTGGAACTAAGGGTAGATGCACGACTGACACGAGTGGAACGACGTAACCTAACCAATCCCACACCGAGAGCTAATACGGATGCCCGAGTCAGCGGCGGGGACGTGGCCAGCCCCTCCTATGATCACGAGCCCATGCAGGTAGGGTGAGCTCAGCTTTCCCGGGAGGAGAAGGAGAGGCGGAGGTCCCTGGGTCTGTGTCTCTACTGCGGTGGTACCGAACATCACGCCTACATCTGTCCGGTAAAAGGCCAAGCCCGGTAGTAAGTATAAGGCTACTATCGGGTGGGATCTCCGCCGAGAAGACCTCATCATCATCTACGCTTTTCCCGGTAAGACTAAGATGGTCAGCATGACTTCACGACTGTCAAGCACTTCTGGACTCCGGGGCTGAAGGTAATTTCATGGACTATGCACTCGCACGCAGACTTCAAATTCCCCTCAGACCCCTCACTCACAAGATCACGGTTCATGCCCTCAATGGACAAAGACTGCCGGTCATCTCACACATCACTGAAAACATTACCCTCATCACATCAGGCAACCACTCAGAAATCATCGCATTCTACATACTTGACTCTCCCCTTGCACCCATAGTCCTTGGTCACCCCTGGCTCCTCCGTCACAACCCCAAAGTGGACTGGCAACTGCATTCCATCCTGGCCTGGAGTAACAAGTGTCATGAGTCTTGTCTAGTGTCTGCCTGTCCGTCTGTTTCTATGTCTATGTTTCAGGAGGAAGCAGTGGATTTGTCTAACGTGCCCGCAGAGTACCTCCACCTGAAGGAAATGTTCAGTAAGTCCCGTGCTGCTTCTCTCCCTCCGCATCGTCTCTATGACTGTGCCATAGATTTACTGTCAGGTATGTATCCGCCTAAAGGCAAATTATATTCACATTCTGTCCCAGAAAGTGAGGTTATGGAGAAATATATTTCTGATTCTCTAGGTTCGGGGTTCATCCGCCCTTCCTCTTCTCCAGCGGGGGCGGGGTTCTTTTTTTGTGGGGAAGAAGGACGGGTCGCTGCGACCTTGTATTGATTACCGGGAACTGCACAACATCACGATAAAGAATACATACCCTTTGCCGTTGATGTCTTCAGCCTTCGAGAGGTTGCAGGGAGCGTCGATCTTCACGAAATTATACGAGTATAGGCCTATGTGTGTGGAAAAAACAAGTGTGTGTGTGTGTGTGTGTGTGTGTGTGTGTGCTTGACATGTAACTACGGAAATAAAATAAATTATTGTTTCCATTTTGACAGTTCTGAATGAGCTATTCAGACTGAATTTAGCTCTTTTCCAAAAACAAGTGTACTGCCGATTTAGGCACAGTATTATTTCAATATATCTGAGATACTATTAGTGTTTATGAACATTTTGAATAGGCTTCATTTTCATATCTTTAATTTTACTTAAATGTTTAGTAATTATGTATTATGTTTTTGTCATTTTTAGTTTGTTTTATGTTTATATATATATATATATATAGTTTTCATTAATTTTTATTTCAGTTTTAGTTATTTTAGTACATTTAGTTAAACTTTAGGAGATTGGGAAATGGCAAGCTTGTTGAAACATACACTAAAACGCCTTAGAAGAATAATGATGGAACAAATAAGCCCTAATATATAGTTAAATAGTATTACTAGCTTGATAATAATAACGATCATCATCTTGCTATCGTCACAGGCATCAGGCAAACTGTAAAAAAGTATTACACAGTTTTACATAATATGTGTTATGTGTTCATTGGAACTTAAAATGTTTTTTTAATGGCATTATGGAAACGTATACATGTTCTAAGCAGCAATTAAGCCAAAAAATGGGTTCTTTTTCATTAAAATGGTTAATGCCAATGAAGCAATAAAATCTTTAAAAGTAATTTAGTGTTGTAGGAAATATTAAAGGTTTTATGACACTGTCTGAAAATTCTTCTACAGCATCAAGCCAAAAAAAACACACAAAAAAACACCTCTTTACAGAACCTTAATAATATTTATTTTTTTGAATGTCTGGTAAAGTTTCATATAAGCTCAAAACTCACATCTTTTTTTCTTTTTTTTAATGCACCAAATAAATTACCATGATTTTTTCAAATAGTTCCTTTTCAGATGTAAGAACATTGAGTGGCTTTTCATAATCAAAAACTCAGAGCTTGAGGAATTTGAACAGGGCTCTCGAGTTTTGTTTATGCTGCAGTATACTTTGATCACTTGGCTTTGTTTGGGTTGATTGCGCTGGTGAGGGCAGATCCCACAGAGATGTATCTGCTCCATGGGGCTAAAGGAGAATAGACACAGAGCTGGACTGACCGGATAACAGAAACACATTAATTGTCTTGGTTCTGCTGGCTGTGGGGGTTTTGTGGATCTGAGCTGAAAAGGTAATTTCAGTACAGAGGTGAGCCAACGCCATGTGGTGCTGTATACATGTTCCTATACTGTTTCTTACCATTGTTGTATGTTATTCTTCCTTTCTTCCCACTCTCTCGCCATCTTTATCCATTATACATTCACTGCTGCCTTAATCTCTTCTTTTTTCTATCATGCCTTTTTGCCATGATGCAACTAAGAAAACAGATTGGCACAGCAATACTTCAGATAATGATCTGATAAATTTGAAAGTGAGAAACAGAGAGAGATGTGAACATATTAGCGAGACCAAAATAGAGACTTCTGAAGTTATATTAGATACAATTGTTTTCAAGCCAACATAACCATATTTATCTAACAATTCCAGAAATAGAGCATTCTATTTAGGTTTGGAGAATGTTCCCTTGATTTTCTTATAACCTCTATATTCCGATACGTTTAATTTTGATATTTCGGTAAGACTTTACAATAAAATTTCATTTGATATCATTAGTTAACTACTTCAGTTAACATGCACTACCATTGAAACATACTTCTAATTTATTAATCTAAATGTTAATTTTAACATTAATTAACATCATGTAATGGACCTGAACTAATATGAAATAATAATGAATAATTAGTCGTATTTTTATTGACTAATGTTAGCAAATGTATACTAATGGGGCCATGCAAGAGTTACTATTTTTTATATTGTATTTCTTCTACAATTTTATATAAAAATACATTTATTTTTATATTTAACACCACAACACACACGCATTACCACCTCCTTCACAGCTTGCAGCTGCAGGCCTTGAGGCTGACTAACTGTTCTGAACCAACAATGACAGACTCTTCCCTCCCTCCCTCTTTTACCAGATCGCTTCTCGCCTTGTCTGTCCATATCAAATCTCTCTGTTTCCACAGGTTGAAAGAGGTTCAGATGGTTTAAATGCTTCATTATCTTTCATTTTAACAGATATTAGAGCGAGCATGCGGTGGATAGTGCTGCCTGTCGGGTCTGTTCTGCACAGCTTCATTAAACGTCAGCTTCTCTCCCCCATAAATATAAAACAAGCCTGCAGAAGACCAACCAGCAGAGATTGGCCCCTTCTGAGTCGTGATGTCACAATATAGTTGAAATGGAGATGAAAATATGACCCATGCAACTTTAAGACAGGTTAAATGGCAATTTAAATGGAGAGTAGACCACATTTCTAATTTAATCACTTACACGCACTTAAGATATAAAAAATGCTGTTCTGTGAAGTGAAAAGTTGCATGTTTGTGAAAAACAAATCCACAATGAAGATGCTTTAAGTCCATAATCCATAATAATGCTTTCTCTTATAACCATGTCAAGAAGAGACAGATTTTCAGTGAATAACAGATTTAATTTATTGATTATTTTTGGTGGTCTATCGCACCAATCTTGTGCAAGCACATATGCATTAAAACTACTTTTTATATGCATGTAAGCACACTTATAGATCTCATCTGCAAATCTCAGATCTTATGCTCATTTCCACTGAAAGGTGCTCTTAAGGAAAAGGCAGCAAATCCTTTGGGAGAGAAAGAAAATGAAGGCGATAAACTAGATAGATATGGAGAAGGAGACAGGAGAGAGCAAGGAAGAATTTATTCTTAATCATGCAGTGCTGGGAGATGTACAGCACTTAAAATCACCCTTGACAACAAGTGGCATCTGATTGTACCATGTTATAAGGGTCCTATTATGCTCTTTTACAAAGTCTTGATTTTGTTTTGGGGGTGTACTAGAACAGGTTCTCATACAAGGTTTTTCGAAAAACACATTATTTTTCACATATTTTACTTTACTACAACACCTCTCTCCCCAGTCCAGCATGAACGGATTAAATAGTTCCTGTATCAAATAAAGGCCCGCCTTCTGAAATACGAAATTTGCTGTGATTGGTTAGATGGGCCAGTGTGTGTTGTGATTGGCTTCACTCGGCGCCAGTCGGGAAATACCTTTACCATAGCCACCTGCTGTGAGCTTCAGTGTAAATATTGCATCAAAATCACATAAATTTGAGTGCGATTTAAACCCAGATGATTGTAACCAACCTTGGATTCAGGAGGAACAATGTGGTTTTTCGTCTCGGTCATGGAACACCGGACCAGCTCTATATCCTCGCCGGGGTGCTGGAGTGTTCATGGGAGTTTGCCCAACCAATCCACATGTGCTTAGTGGATTTGGAGAAGGCATTCGACCGTGTCCCTCTCAGCATCCTATGGGAGGTGCTCCGGGAGTATGGGGTCAGGAGCCCTCTGTTAAGGGATGTCCAGTCTCTGTAAAACCGGAGCAGGAGCTTGGTTTGCATTGCTGGCAGTAAGTCAGACTTGTTCCCAGTGCATGTTGGACTCCGGCAGGGCTGCCATTTATCACCTATCCTGTTCATTATTTTTATGGACAGGATTTCTAGGTGCAACCAGGGGCTGGAGGGTGTCCGGTTTGAGGACCACATAATTTCGTCTCTGCATTTTGCAGATGATGTTGTCATGTTGGCTTCTTCAGGCCAGGACCTTCAGCGTGTGCTGGGACGGTTTGCAGCCGAGTGTGAAGCGACTGGGATGAGAATCAACACCTCCAAGTCTGAGGGCATGGTTCTCAGCCAGAAAAGGGTGGTTTGTCCCCTTCACATTGGTGGAAAGCTCCTGCCTCAAGTGGAGGAGTTCAAGTATCTTGGGGTCTTGTTCTTGTTTTCCGTAGGGTGTCTGGGCGCTCCCTTAGAGATTGGGTGAGGAGCTCGGCCACTCGGGAAGAGCTCAGAGTAGAGTAGAGCTGCTGCTCCTCCACATTGAGAGGAGTCAGCTGAGGTGGCTCGGGCATCTGTTCCGGATGCCTCCTGGACGCCTTCCTGGGTGCTTCCCACCGGGAGGAAGCCTGGGAGAAGACAGAGGACACACTGGAGGGACTGTGTCTCTCGGTTGGCCTGGGAACGCCTCGGTATCCCCCCGGAAGAGCTGGAGGAAGTGTCTAGGGAGAGGGAAGTCTGGGCGTCTCTAATTAGACTGCTGACCCTGTGAGCCTGCCCTGGATAAGCAGAAGAAGATGGATGGATGGAATGATTGTAACCACTCTAAGTTTGTCTCCCTTGGGAAAGCTAGTGTGTCTCTGACATAGTGATAACACTTGTTGCATTATCTAGTGCAGCTCAACCAGGTCTCTTCCCATTCATCTGTATTTGTGATATCACAAATCCAGGACAATATGTGTTGTCGTTTTTGAAAAGTGATTTCTGTTAAAAAAAGCTTTGTTACTTTGCAGATCTTTTTTATGCTCAAACAGCAACAGACTTAACTAAAGTTGAAAAAGTAAATAAGTATAATAGGAACCTTTAATGCTCCAGCTCTCCTGGGATTTCACTGCAGCACTTCCCCACCTGTTTACCTGAAATAATGAGTCTTGAAATTTGTAGGAAACCAACTGTGAGATGTACACCTGTGGAACAAATTCAGTATCTCTGTTGAATTTATAAAACAAACCAATCATTTAACAAACAGACAATCTATTGTCAGTTGCAATCTCTGATAGCAAATATACAACAAGGTATATATTTGATATTTGATGTCTTATTTGTAATGCATTTCCATGTTACAATTCAGTATATCAAAATGATGTTTACATGGACCAATATTTGGAAGGGTCATATATGCTCAAACCTCAGCTGAAAATTAATGTGGATTTTAAATACTACTCCCAACTGGTTAAGTAAGTAAGTGAATGAATGAATTAAAATAATAATAATAAAAAAGTAATAATAAAATGAAAATGAAAATAAAATAAGAGAAGTGGATTTTAAATACAACTCCCAACTGGTTCAGTAGTAAGTAAGTATGTGAGTGAGTGAGTGAGTGAATGAAATACTATATAAGTAAATAAAAATACAATTATATAATATCAAATAAAGTATCTATCTATCTATCTATCTATCTATCTATCTATCTATCTATCTATCTATCTATCTATCTATCTATCTATCTATCTATCTATCTATCTATCTAACTGCAAATATTTTACACATATATTGTTTTTCAGATTTTTCATACATATATCCCTTTCAAAGAAAAATGTCATATAGATTAATTACAAAAATGTAGTATATATATATGCAAATATATACACTACTTATATTTTTGCAATATCAAACAAATTATGCTTATTATAAGCCATATGGAATAAAGAACAGACCCTGAAAACTGTTTCAGAATTAGGGTACAAGCTCGAATTTGTTGGAGTTAGCCTGAGAAAAATGAAGTTTTCTCCCAGCTTGCATGCCGGGATATCCAGCTGTCTGTCAATGCCACATCCTCCCTGTGATTAATGTCCGCATGCTGTGGGGAAAACCGGAGCGGAAGGCAGAAAGGAACGGCACTATGTCTTTGTCTCCAAACCTGCACGACTGCACATCACCGGGGCTGTTTGTACACTCTGTATCCTGCACAGATCTGCAGACAAAGAACACTGAATGATGACTTTTGAAGATGCTTTCTGAACTAGATCCTTTCATGGGAGGAAATTACTCTTTGTGGGAGACAGAGCTGGGATCATGTCATGATTATGACCAATGGAGAAACTCGTAATTCATTAAAAACTGGAACAATACTAGAAATACCTAGAACGAGACTTGTAATCTTGCCACATTTCATAAGGAGAAGATTCAGAGCTCATCACTTATTGAAGTTTGTTTATGTTTTCCGAAGTGTCACCACAACCATACCCAAACAAATACAAATGTACGAGTGGTGCATCTTCTCACCCTTGTGCTCGCTTGCTAATCTTTTTCTTAAAAGGCAGATGTGAATCTATTCAGCGGTGCGGATAAAAGCCATGATTTTGTGTAGCATGATAACGTGGAGACAGAGCTGACTCGCTATCAGACTCCTCTGTGTCTATAGCCTTTGTTCCTGGGTTCTTACATTTAAGCGTAGATTATTTAGGTGCCGTTCAATGTGTTCATTCACATCTCTTTCCCCCAACATAAATAAAAAAAAATAAAGCTCAGTGTTAAAAATTAAAGCCATTAAAAAATGTCTCACCAGACATTTCATTCTGTCTCGACACTATTGTGATCGCGGAAAGGCGCAAATGAAAACAGACGTGACATGTTGTGCCGGAGTCTTTCCATAACTACACTTCTTAAAATGAGTCTTAGCATCTGAATAATGTTGATATTTTAAGATTATAGTGGTTCAGTCACATTTGCCCTCTTCTCCGGCTATCCCTGCGGCCTCTCTCCAGGCCCAAAAGGAGGAAATGTAATATTATTAGTGGGTATCTGGAAAGGTTACCTCGTTAGAGAGACAGAGAGAAATTTAATTCAGGAAAGCTGTGTTATTAGCGCAAAAGCCAGCCACTAAAGGGCATAGCAGATTCCCTTTGGGGACAATAGAAAGTACCTTATGACTTTTATAGGATTCAGATGATCAGATGTTCCAGAATCGTGTATATGACTCTAAGTTTAGCAAGCACATCTTGTAAGCAACTGCACAGAACTATGCTAGCTTCCTTTTTTTGAGGTGATTTCTGAGTCAGCATATAATATTAGCTATAATAGTTATTACAATATTAACAGTAATAAAAACAACAGTAAATTTGCAAATGAACAAATTTTATTGATGCTATAATTATAAATTTAGCTATAACAATTGCTCCAGCAGTAGGGAAGTATGGAGGAATTATTGGGTCAGATAAAAGTCTAAAAAAGTGAAGTGAAGTGACATTCGGCCAAGTATTGTGACCCATACTCAGAATTTGTGCTCTGCACTTAACCCATCCGAAGTGCACACACACAGAGCAGTGAACACACACACACTGTGAACACACACCCGGAGCAGTGGGCAGCCATTTATGCTGCGGCGCCCGGGGAGCAGTTGGGGGTTCGGTGCCTTGCTCAAGGGCACCTAAGTCGTGGTATTGAGGGAAGTGAGAGAACTGTACATGCACTCCCCCCACCCACAATTCCTGCCGGCCCAGGACTCAAACCCACAACCCTTCGATTGTGAGTCCGATTCTCTAACCACCAGGCCACGACTTCCCCAAAACTAAAAGTCTTAAACCAAAACTAAAAATCTAAATTTGAAACTTAAAGTCCAAGTTGAAATTTATTTGGTATTTAGGATTGGGCATTTGGTATTTAGGATAGGGCATTTTGTATTTAAGATTGGGCATTTTCTATTTAGGGTTGGGCATTTGGTCATTTAGCCATTTAGGATTTAGGGCTGGGCATTTGGGGATTTAGGTTTGGGAATTTGGTATTTAGGATTGGGCATTTAATCGTTTAGCCATTTAGGATTGAAGATTGGGGATTTTGGGATTTAGGATTGGGCATTTGAAGATTTAGGATTACGCATTTGAAGATTGAGGATTGGGCATTTGAGGATTGAGGATTGAGGAGTGTATGCAAATTAGGAGGCGTGGCCAAAATACTGAAGGCTGGGTTTGAAATGGCTGGTGCGCAGAGGCACCTTATGGACAGCAGAGGGAGCTCCCAGTGCTAAGGAGCACACTGTAATGAATCCAAACGGAGCGAGTGAGTGTGAGCGAGGACTGTGTTATAACTTCAACTTAATGACAGCTTTGTAACATTTGTGGCCTCAAACACAAAGTCACCAATGAAAGGAGTGATATCAGTCTGACGACGAGAAAGCAGCAGACAGTGCAGCAGGTAAGATGCTAACATTAGCTACTAGTTATATAAGCTGATATTGCTAACATGCTTTAGTAGGGTATTATTATATTGGGACATGTTGTTTTGTTTTTTAAACTGCCGTCAACCCCTCTGACATTAGTAGATACACTCCTTTCACATTGCCACTAGATGGTCTTGTTTTTTTTTTATTTTGAGTAACTTTTACTTCACTACATTCCAAAGCATAAGATCGTACTTTTAACTTCACTACATTCCATACAACATATCGTTACTCCCTATAATATATCATGTGCTCCGACACGCAGAAGTGGTGTCTGATTCAACATGAAAGAACTGAGTCTTTTCAAAATAAACTTTTAAATCGGATCGCAAATAACTCATGCATGTTCACATTCCCCGCTGCCGTAATATTAAAAGTTTTATTAAAATGCTACCATGTCCTATGTGACATCTGTTTTTATATTATCAACAGTAATGTATATTGTTTGGATTAACTAGATGAGTAGACAGACATGAATGTTTATTCATAACCGTACCGAAAATAAGTAAATATTGTTAGCTGATGCTAACTGTCTAGCTAACAAGCTTGCTGGTGCTAACTTGAGGTAATTTTTATAAATAATGTCAAAATATTTTTATTCAACCACCTATATATACATATATATATATATATATATATATATATATATATATATATATATATATATATATATACATACATACATTACATCTGGGGAGAAAAGAAAGGATGTGATGTTCAGAACATGGTAACTACAGTAATTATCAAAGTAGGAAGAGATGCACCCCGTTTGGCCAGGGGTGTTTTTACACCACAGACAAGGTTTGAGAAGGAAAAAATCATTATGAAAATATAATTATATTTTCTTACTGGTGAAAATCAGATGGTCAACTCTGCTTTCTCTCAGGTACATCACAGTGTAAGCTTCACAGTGAACATTACTCTCGTCAACGTAGTCCATATCATCAACAAAAATATATCTTGACTCCCTATAGTGGTTATTTCGGAAAAAATCCCAGGTATTTTGAGCAGTAGGATTATAAAAAAAAAATGTGCTAATATAAAATTAAATTAAGTAGCCTATATAAAATTGTAAAACATCTATCTTTCAGTACTTTTTTACTTAAGTACATAAAAAATTGAGTACTTTTGTACTTTCACTTGAGTAAAATTGAAAAAGGAGTACTTTTACTTTTACTGGAGTAATATTTTATTATAAGTATCTGTACTTTTACTCAAGTACTTGATTTGTGTACTTTGTCCACCACTGCGTGTATGTATGTATATACTCAGACCGGCCCGTCTGGCACCAACAACCATGCCACGCTCAAAATTGCTTAAATCATCTTTCTTTCCCATTCTGACATTCAGTTTGGAGTTCAGGAGATTGTCTTGACCATGACCTTGACCACACCCCTAAATGCATTGAAGCAACTGCCATGTATTGCATTATTAAGAAATTGAACAGGTGTTCCTAATAACCCTTTTGGTGAGTGTGTATATACATACACACACGACATATGATATCCAAGAGAGTAGACGCTCCTTATGCTTTTGAATCGCTCTCGCAGTACTTTAATGTCATAAACCGATCGGTCTTGCAGTGTGCAGCGCCGGTTCAAGTCGAACAAGCCTAATTTCTTTTCTCTCACAATCTTTATAAAATATATATAGGCTATATAGCAAAAAAACAAACAAAAAAAAACAAACAGAAACAAGACCATCTAGTGGCAATGTGAAAGGAGTGTATCTATTAATGTCAGAGGGGTTAACCGCTGTTTAAAAAACTAAACAGCATGTCCCAATATAATGATACCCTCCTAAAGCATGTTAGCAGTATCAGCTTATATAACTAGTAGCTTATGTTAGAATCTTACCTGCTGCACTGTCTGCTGCTTTCGCGTCGTCAGACCGATAGCACTCCTTTCACTGGTGACTTTGTGTTTGAGGCCACAAATATTACAAAGCTGTCATTAAGTTGAAGTTAGTGTGCTCCTTAGCACTGGGAGCTCCCTCTGCTGTCCATAAGATGCCTCTGCGCACCAGCCATTTCAAACCCAGCCTCCAGTATTTGGGCCACGCCTCCTAATTTGCATACACTCCTCAATCCTCAATCCTCAAATGCCCAATCCTCAATCTTCAAATGCCCAATCCTAAATCCCCAAATCCCCAATCCTCAATCCTAAATGGCTAAATGATTAAATGCCCAATCCTAAATACCAAATTCCCAAACCTAAATCCCCAAATGCCTAACCCTAAATCCTAAATGGCTAAATGACCAAATGCCCAACCCTAAATAGAAAATGCCCAATCCTAAATACAAAATGCCCTTTCCTAAATACCAAATGCCCAATCCTAAATACCAAATTAATTTTCGATTTGGACTTTGTTTCAATTTTAGATTTTTAGTTTTGGTTTAAGACTTTTAGTTTTAGACTTTTAGTTTATAATCTGACCCAATAATTGCTCCATAGGGAAGACCCTACCCTACTCTATTTTGTCACACTGTTTCTGGTGAATATTTTTCAAGATATGTTTGTTTTAAAACATTACTGTGTAGATACATTAAGTAAAGTCTACAAAAAAAAAAAAAAAAGGCTAATGAATATCTGTTGAACACTATGGTTCAAAAGTTTGTGGTCAGTACAATAAAAAAACATTTTCTAATTCAAAGAGGTCATATGACATTGCTAAAAATAACGTTATTTTGTGTATTTGGTAAAATGAAATGTGTTTATGTGGTTTAAGGTAAAAAAAAAAGAAAAAACAACAAAAACAAAAAACATTATTTTCCACATACTGTACATTATTGTTGCTTCTCTGTGTCCTGCCTTCTGAAACGCATCGATTTTTACAAAGATCTTCGTTCTGAAAAGCGAGGTGTATGGTAATTGGCCAGCTATTCAGTGCATTGTGATTGGCCAAATACCTGAAGCATGTGACGGAAATGTTACACCCCTTACCATACTGTGATGCCTTGTCCCGGTGCGATGTGACAAAACCAATAGAACCCATTACAAACGAGGCATTTGTTTATAGAGTGGGGACATAATTATGGATTATAATGACTTATATTCTCTTTTTACGCATTGTGTTGCGTATCGCGCAGCATAAACCTAAAACCTTGTCTGGATTTGTGACTGGAGAAACAACAAACAACAAGCCTACTCTACGCTGCTTAAAACTTTCATTTGAATCATCAGTGTCAAATTCTGAGACAGAGGTGTCAAATTCTCAAACACAGAGGTCAGCTAATTCTCAGCACATAGAGACTCTTTAACCTAGATATCACACTATAGAGACTGTGTCTGTTCCCCGAACTAGAAAATACAAAAAACGTCCAAACCAAGTTAAGATTAACAATTTAATTGAGGTTCAACAAATAAAAACAGATGCAATATGGATAAACAAATGATAAAGCTTGGCTTATTGTATATCAGATCCCTTTTACGAAAACACTTTTTGTAAATAATATGATCACTGATCATAATCTAGATGTGCTCTGTTTGACAGAAACCTGGCTAAAACCTGATGATTACATTATTTTAAATGAGTCCACCCCCCAAGATTACTGTTGTAAACATGAGCCGCGTCTAAAAGGCAAATGGGGAGGTGTTGCTTCAATTTATAACAACGTTTTCAGGATTTCTCAGAGGGCAGGCTTCAGGTATAACTCGTTTGAAGTAATGGTGCTTCATATAACATTATCCAGAGAAACAAATGTTAATGATAAATCCCCTGTTATGTTTGTACTGGCTACTGTATACAGGCCACCAGGGCACCATACAGACTTTATTAAAGAGTTTGGTGATTTTACATCCGAGTTAGTTCTGGCTGCAGATAAAGTTTTAATAGTTGGTGATTTTAATATCCATGTTGATAATGAAAAAGATGCATTGGGATCAGCATTTATAGAAATTCTGAACTCTATTGGGGTTAGATAACCATACATGCCAACCCTCCCTAATTTTCCGGGAGACTCCCGAATTTCAAAGCCCCTCCCGAAAATCTACCGGACCGACCTTTCTCCCGAATTTCTCCCGATTTCCACCCGGACAACAATATTGCTACACCATCCATCACTGGGCGCCGTTTTAGACCATACGCTTGAGCTCCCATGGCGTCTGTCGTTGCTATGCAACCAAACTGCGCTCTCCATGATGACGACGAAGAAGTATCAGCAAAGGATTAATTGATTTCTAGCCTCACCTCGACTCGCATTAGCTTTACTACTAGATATATTTCTGGAGATGAGAAGGAAAAACCCGCCTGGAAAAAGTAGCGCACCACGTTGCTTCCATTATGAGCGTGCTCACCGCGGCCGTGCACCTACGGTTGAAATAACGACCTAGAGCACGAAAAAGATGCGATATGTGAACGGCCCCTAGAAGCAGACGTCTGAAATGGAAGGCAAGAACAGCTATTTATTTAGCTTTAGACTGTTACATGAAAATTTAAAAATGAAATGTCATAATTATAATGTTTTGAGAGTTTACTTATGTAATTGTTGCATTAGGCTATGAATTAATAAATGTTTATTGATAAGATCTAGCTATTTCATATCTCTTAATTTACAGTAGCTAACAAATTAGGGTCTAACCTCCTGAGGAGAGGCCTTAAGGAATTGAATTTGTCAAATAAATGAATTACATTTTTCTTTGCGTTTGTGTATGTGATATTATATATGACGACACATCGTTTGTGTATGTGATATATATGACGACACACAACCCCCCCCCCCCCCCCCCGGTCCTTTTTAATATCTCCCTAATTCTGAGGTCTCAAGGTTGGCAAGTATGTAGATAACACGTTTCAGGACCTACTCATTGTCGAAATCATACTCTAGATTTAATATTGTCACATGGAACTGATGTTGATAGTGTTGAAATTATGCAGCCAAGTGATGATATCTCAGATCATTATTTAGTTTTGTGCAAACTTCATATAGACAAAATTGTAAATTCTACTTCTTGTTACAAGTATGGAAGAACCATCACTTCTACCACAAAAGACTGCTTTTTAAGTTATCTTCCTGATTTATCCAAATTCCTTAGCATATCCAAAACCTCAGAACAACTTGATGATGTAACAGAAACTATGGACTTTCTCTTTTCTAGCATTTTAAATACAGCTGCTCCCTTATGCTTAAGGAAGGTTAAGGAAACCAGTATGACACCATGGTATAATGAGCATATCCGCACCCTAAAGAGAGCAGCCCGAAAAATGGAGCGCAGCTGGAGGAAAACAAAACTAGAGGTATTTCGTATTGCTTGGCGGGAAAGTAACCTATCCTACAGAAAAGCATTAAAAACTGCTAGATCCGATTATTTTCTTCTCTTTTAGAAGAAAACAAACATAACCCCAGGTATTTGTTCAATACAGTGGCTAAATTAACGAAAAATAAAGCCTCAACAAGTGTTGACATTTCCCAACATCACAGTAGTAATGACTTTATGAACTACTTTACTTCTAAAATCGATACTATTAGAGATAAAATTGCAACCATTCACCCGTCAGCTACAGTATCGCATCAGACAGTGCACTATAGACCTCCTGAGGAACAGTTCCACTCATTCTCTACTATAGGAGAGGAAGAATTGTATAAACTTGTTAAATCATCTAAACCAACAACATGTATGTTAGACCCTATACCATCTAAGCTCCTAAAAGAGGTGCTTCCAGAAGTCATAGATCCTCTTCTGACAATTATTAATTAATCATTGTCATTAGGATATGTCCCCAAAACCTTCAAACTGGCTGTTATTAAGCCTCTCATCAAAAAACCACAACTTGACCCCAAAGAACTAGTTAATTATAGACCAATCTCGAATCTCCCTTTTCTGTCCAAGATACTAGAAAAGGTGGTATCCTCACAAGTATATTGTTTCTTAGAGAAAAATGGCATATGTGAGCTTTTCCAGTCAGGATTTAGACCGTATCATAGTACTGAGACTGCTCTCCTTAGAGTTACAAATGATCTACTCTTATCATCTGATCGTGGGTGTATTTCTCTATTAGTTTTATTGGATCTTAGTGCTGTGTTTGACACAATTGACCACAACATTCTTTTGCATAAACTTGAACACTTTGTTGGCATTAATGTAAGTGCTTTAGCATGGTTTAAATTGTACTTATATGACCGCCATCAGTTCGTAGCAGTGAATGAAGATGTATCATATCGATCACAAGTGCAGTATGGAGTACCTCAAGGCTCAGTACTAGGGCCGCTACTCTTCATGCTTTATATGTTACCCTTGGGAGATATCATCAGGAAACATGGTGTTAGCTTTCACTGTTATGCTGATGATACTCAGCTCTATATTTCTTCGCGGCCCGGTGAAACACACCAATTTGAAAAACTAATGGAATGCATAGTCGATATAAAAAACTGGATGACGAGTAATTTCTTACTGCTAAATTCTGAAAAAACAGAGGTGGTAATTATAGGACCTAAAAACTCTGCTTGTAATAACCTAGAACACTGTCTAAGACTTGATGGCTGCTCTGTCAATTCTTCGTCATCTGTAAGGAACCTAGGTGTGCTATTTGATTGCAATCTTTCCTTAGAAAGCCACGTTTCTAGCATTTGTAAAACTGCATTTTTCCATCTCAAAAATATATCTAAATTACGGCCTGTGCTCTCAATGTCAAATGCAGAAATGTTAATCCATGCATTTATGACCTCAAGGTTAGATTATTGTAATGCTTTATTGGGTGGTTGTTCTGCATGCTTAGTAAACAAACTACAGCTAGTCCAAAATGCAGCAGCAAGAGTTCTTACTAGAACCAGGAAGTATGACCATATTAGCCCGGTCCTGTCAACACTGCACTGGCTCCCTATCAAACATCTTATAGATTTTAAAATATTGCTTATTACTTATAAAGCCCTGAATGGTTTAGCACCTCAGTATTTGAATGAGCTCCTTTTACATTATAATCCTCTACGTCCGCTACGTTCTCAAAACTCAGGCAATTTGATAATACCTAGAATATCAAAATCAACTGCGGGCGGCAGATCCTTTTCCTATTTGGCGCCTAAACTCTAGAATAACCTACCTAACAATGTTCGGGAGGCAGACACACTCTTGCAGTTTAAATCTAGATTAAAGGCCCATCTCTTTAACCTGGCTTACACATAACATACTAATACGCTTTTAATATCCAAATCTGTTAAAGGATTTTTAGGCTGGATTAATTAGGTAAACCGGAACCGGGAACACTTCCCATAACACCCGATGTACTTGCTACATCATTAGAAGAATGGCATCTACGCTAATATTAGTCTGTTTCTCTCTTATTCTGAGGTCACCGTAGCCACCAGATCCAGTCTGTATCCAGATCAGAGGGTCACTGCAGTCACCCGGATCCAGTACGTATCCAGACCACATGGTGGATCAGCACCTAGAAAGGACCTCTACATCCCTGAAAGACAGCGGAGACCAGGACAGTGGAGACCAGGACAACTAGAGCCCCAGATACAGATCCCCTGTAAAGACCTTGTCTCAGATGACCACCAGGACAAGACCACAGGAAACAGATGATTCTTCTGCACAATCTGACTTTGCTGCAGCCTGGAATTGAACTACTGGTTTCGTCTGGTCAGAGGAGAACTGGCCCCCCAACTGAGCCTGGTTTCTCCCAAGGTTTTTTTTCTCCATTCTGTCACCGATGGAGTTTCGATTCCTTGCCGCTGTCGCCTCTGACTTGCTTAGTTGGGGTCACTTCATCTACAGCGATATCATTGACTTGATTGCAAATAAATTCACAGACACTATTTAAACTGAACAGAGATGACATCAATGAATTCAATGACATCAATGCCTTTAACTATCATTTTGCATTGACACACTTTTTTCCTAATGAATGTTGTTCATTTGCTTTGACGCAATGTATTTTGTTTAAAGCGCTATATAAATAAAGGTGACTTGACTTGAATTGACATTGTCATGTAGGATAGATCGTATTTATGAGCTGAAAGCACATGAATGCCACCACAAAGTTGTTATTATGAGTGGGAAACTTTTTTTAAAATGTCTAAACATTATTGACTTTATTGACTTTAAGTGGATTATTTGAAAGTGCATTATTCTTCTTATCCAAAAACATTTTTAGTGTATTGTTAATAGCTTGCAGTATTATTATTGAATAGTTAAAATGACTTTTCCCAAATAATGATACTTTAAATAATTAAAATCATAATCTCAGTGCACATTTTTCATTTTCTCTTTGTTGAAGAGATATTGTCCTTTGTATTTCTTGAAATGGAAAAGTCATGGAGATTAAGTAAATCTTTAAATAATAATGGAAGTTTGTTAAATTTAAAAATTTAAATTTAAAATTTAGAGGTCAGTAATACTTTAAGAAATATTTAAACAGTAAATTCAGAAATTATTTATTAGATTTAAACTGCTTACAGACAGTCAGTCTTTTTTTTTCAATTAAATTAGAACAAAGTAGTCTCAGACTTTAGGACCTCACACTTATAGTATCCAACTCTGCGATCTCACACACGCACACACACATACACATAGACACACACACACACACACACACACACACACACACACACACACACACACACACACACACACACACACACACACACACACACACACATGCAAACACAATATTCAATTACTGCCAAACTGGAACCTCAGTCTATACTGCCTAAAAACAACTGCAAACACACATTCTCTCTCAGACACAGACTCCTGCACAAGAAAGCTATCAATAAAATTAGCCCTGAGGGCTGCAACATTGTTTACGACCTTCAAAACGACATTGTCTCATCTGACTGCACTCCTCATACATGACACTGTAAATCTGTGTCCATCTACGCTGCCTTTATTATTACCCAAGCCTAGTTATGGTCATGATGAACTTAATGCGTGGAGCTCCGCTATATACCTGCACTTTAGTTTATTTTCAATTACATTAGCTGCTCGGCTTTCATTTAGAACACCCCCCCCCCCCCCACTTCCTTATCACCCCTATAACAAACACAGATGGACGGCTAAATAAATGATCATTGTACGAGCACAAAAGGATAAGCATGACTGTAAACATTATGATTGATGCCGGCTGGGTGTTGTGTATCTTATATAAAAGAGTATGTAATTAGGAATCAGGGCATGTTTGGTATTATGTCAGCATGTGTTTTATCTTCCTGTATCTATTCTTGCTTTGTTAAACTCTACTGGGATATATTGACATTAATGTGTAACATCCATTAATCAAATAGTGCCTATTTGTACCGCATTTGTATTTCTGCCAGGAAAAAAAAGCACAAAACAACCATTATCTTTAAGTGGCTGTTAGTGGCTATTCTGGATACTTTTAGTTTTCACTAGATGCGTTTTGCTAGTGTGCATTTTTTTGTTTTTTTTGTTTAACATACATGAGCACTTGTGTTCAAAACCTAAGCTGTACTGTATATAAATTATTTTAAACCAAATTACTACATATAAAACTGCTCCATAGATGACATTCAGAGCTTTTTACTGATGCCACATTTTTGTGGGTGAGGCGAGGCTTTAGAAAAATTCCTCTTCAAAGACAATGGCATCCATCATCAAACAAATATTTTAAGGAGAGAAGAAAAGTAAGAACAACTTTCATCTGTAAACGGTTCTTGTATATAGACCTCTCAAGAATACTTTAGAACGGACTTATTTTAAAAATAGATTAATTTAAAGGAAACATTTTAAAATGAGTTATAATAGCAGCAAAATAGATGAAAAGTAACATCATATTTTTATTTCAGTTACAAACAACTGGAAATATAATTATTGATTGTTTTAATTAGAATTACTTGTACAGTATTTAAATTATTTTTATTATCAATTATTTAGGTAACACTTTAGAATAGGGAACACTTACTACTAACTATGACTTTCTCCTCAACAAATTCCTAACTTGCTGCTTATTAATAGTTAGTAAGGTAGTTGTTAAGATTAGGTATTGGGTATGATTAGGAATGGAGAATAAGGTTATGCAGAATAAGGCATTAATATGTGCTTAATTAGTACTAATGAATGGCTAATATACAAGTAATATGCATACTTATAAGAAACTTAGTTAGGAGACCCTAAAATAATTAATTTTTAATTGTGAATAACAACTCTAGAATAGTGAAATCAGTGGCTATTACATGTTACAGTTCAAAAGTTTGGGGTCGGTAAGAATTTATAATTTTTTTTCTAAACAAACATGTGACATTGAAGACTATGCCAAAAAGAATAATAATTCAGCTCTTCATCACAGGAATAAATTACATTTTTATTGCTGTTTTTACTGTATTTTTGATCAAATAAATGCAGGAGACTTTCAAAACGATTAAAAATCTTACTGAACCCAAACTTTTAAATGGTACTTATTAGAAAGATTAAATGTACATCTTCCTCACAAATACCGGTATTAGGAACCCCTGGTGTTGTGCTGATTAATTAACAAAGCATTTTTAATTTTAAATCCCTGTCCATGGGAGATCCCTTCCAGTTAGTTGTTTACTTGAGTACAAAAAACACATTCATAGACTAGATCTGTTCACCTCTCACCTAGAGCCTCCCCTGTGGTTGACAGTATATCCTCGAGTGGTTACTTCCTCTTGTTATTTAAAGAAAACTCACAGCAGTCACTGAGTCACTGACAGCAGCAAGAAAAGGCCATTTGATCTAAGTACCTTGGAGACAACACATACACAGTCATGAACACACATACTCACCATAACAAGAAGGTGACTTCATTTGTATCTGAGAGTGCGGACATAGGGAAAATGTCTCAGGAGGGGTCTGTATTGTTGGTCTAGGATTCCGGTGTCTCCTGTTTACTTTCACCGAGGGTCAGTGGAAGGTTTTAATTAAGTCTACGGTGGCAGTGACTGAATGCCTTTGCTGCTATGGTCACCTTCAACTCACAACTGTCATCAAGTAGTCCCATGACAACCTATTAGAAGACACAGACTGAAGTGGCTAAAATTGTTGTCATCTCTGTCCCTCTGCTATCAACTGCTTTAATGCATTAAAGTTGACATTAATTCAAAGTTATTACCCAATTACCAGTGATTCATTGGTGCACAACCCCCCCCCCCAAAAAAAAAAAACAATTACAATGAGTTTTAAGAAACATGAATATAATGAAAAGTTCACAATACATAAACTCTGAAATTATAAACATTATATTAAGCAATTTCCTTAAGTAAATGTAGATACTGTCACTATAAACAAAAATAAATGATAATAAATACTATGTTAGTATGCTTAAAAAAGGACAATAAGCTTAGAAAACATATAAAGTTATATTAAAATATAATAAACATACATTGCATTAATTCTATTAAGCAATTTTCTTAAATTAGTTAAATAAGTTTAGAAGTTTAAAAAAGACCAGTTATTCTTAAAAAATGACAAATGAGCTGAAATAATAGGACTATATTGAAAATTGAATAATGTCCAATATATAATCTCAGCTTTTGTCAGAATAACTGTTCATATTAAAATCTTATATTTAGCAATTTTGAGCACATTATGAGGCATGCAAAACTACTGAGTTTTTCTCCCTTTTAGACTGATTACTGCAGAGAATATCTCATATCTAATTTTCTTTTTTAAATTTATACACACACACACACACACACAAACACACTCACACTCACACACACACACACTGCATCTGACCCTGCAACAATGACGTAGCTAGGAATCAACCAGGATAGGAGCAATTTCCCTAAACGTCCAAAATACGGGGTCATTATTGCTTAGCGTGATGTGTTATTTTAGACTGGGCTGTAAGATCATCAGAGAAAAAGAGCGGAAATCGGGTGTAAAGATTATAAGGAGAGAAAGAAAGGTTTCTCGAGCCAGCCTATCACACAACCTCACTATATTATTAACATGTGACAAATGACACCCATATTTAACCCCGCTTTCCCTTCTGCAAACTCAGATATGATCCATCTCAACCTCTGTCACTCAAAATGGTGTAAAATGAGAAGGTGAAGTGTGATGATCACTTGCGGTGGGGATAATATCATACAATTATGTTGTTGCATCACTGTATCGTTGTATCACTTTGAAGAACTTACATGCATGGGCGCTGTATAGGGGGGAAAAGTTAGGACAATTCCAAGGGCCCCTGACTGACAGGGGGCCCAACAAATAGGTAAAAACTAATTGTAAAATGTTTATTATATTATACACTATATAAAACATTATCATTGAGTATATTTCAAATAATAATAAAATTAATGATGTCTTTGATTTTACTTATTTTGGCAATAAAAGTTAAATATCACCACTGACCAAAAAATAAAACATCCATATTGACCGACCACCCCCCTGTATCTGCATGAAATAGTTTGGCCCTGCCTTAGCGCACTCATCAGTGACGGTGTTTTGTTAGTTGCAGACAGTCAATTAATGATGAGCTAAAAATAATATCTGATGACGAATTATGACGAAATTTATGCTGCGTTTTCGTTAATTAGACGTTAATTAGACTATAATGTTATTTGAGGACTATTGGACATTCAGAATGCATCATATAGGCTATTGTCTTTCAAAATGTGCGTCCCTGTCATTGGATTGCGATTGGATAAGGGCCGTTTGGATATCTAGTCAGTATAACAGCTGCAGTGGATGGATAGACTTCCAAAATGCGAACTAGCCATCTGAAACAATAGCCTCAGCACCCGAAGGGTTCCCGGGAGTCACAATTCGTTGTCGATTAACTTAAAGTTAGTGTTCTCTTTCTCACACGTACCCACGCGCTCCACTTCCTCAGTTGTCATCTACAGCGCGCGATCAGTTCTCTCAGAGCTCAAATACACACACAACAGTCCAAATGTTTATCGTGTAGAGTATCTTAAATACAGTAGGTTATGGATTAAGTGAATGTGAAAACTGAACGTGTTTCAGTATTTAATGCATGCCTTCGTCTTAAAAGGACAGCAAATTAAATAGGCTACCTATGTCATTAATTTTAACCAACAAAAGACGTTAAATAAATGTATACATGTTAAGTAAAACCTACAGTATGTGAAAAATGAGTTTAATTTGTATCTCTATTGTATTTGTCTTATTGTGCTTCTTTAAAATACACACACACACACACACACACACACACACACACACACACACACACATATATATATATATATATATATATATAATATTTTTATAAGTTCCTTTTTCACATCTGTTAAATGGATAGTTCAAAAATCTAAATTGTCATAATTTATTCAAGATTTTCCAAATGTATTCCTTGATTCAAATTTCTCATAAGCTTAATTGATTTGGTCTAAAGAAAGAAGAATTAATGATTATTTTAATTTGAAAACTACATATAAATTAGCTACCACTGTGTTAATGACTTAGCATCATTCCAGGTACTCCAGGGAGGCATAAGTGCCTTTCACCCTGTTACAACTTGATGAACCACTGAAACGATTTTGGAAACATTATTATAAGGTAAAAAATGTTACATAGTGTTGCTTTAAGTCATTGGTCTCAAATTCAATTCCTGGAGGCCACAGCTCTGCACAGTTTTGCTCCAACCCTAATCAAACACACATGATCCAGCTAATCAAGGTCTTCAGAATTACTAGAAACTTCAAAGCAGGTGTGATTTGGAGCTGGTTGGAGCTAAACTCTGCAGAGCTGTGTCCCTCCAGGAATTGAGTTTGAGACCACTGCTTTAAGGACATTTTTATGGTGGCTTTTAATCGCATCAAATAGTGAGGTGCATACTGTATGCAGACTTGCATTTACAAATCACCAGCAGTAAATATTTTGCTAGTACTAGTATTGAAGTACAAGCAGCAAGACAGTTGCAAGCCTTTGATTAGAGTTATGTAAAGCTGTTGATGGGACAGTTAGGTTCTAGAGATGGGGTGACAACAGCTGCGCAGAGGGGGCCCAATTTGATTTTTTGTCATGGGGCCCAACATTCCTGGCAGCGCCCCTGCTTACATGCGTCTGTCAGTCCTACCTGAGAAAAAAAGCACAGAGAAAACGTGTGTGAAACAGTCTGAATCAGATCAAAGGCAAACACCTTCCTTTATGGTCTCCATAATTCAGCAGCTATTGCTGGGGTCAGATAGCTCCCTTTGAGTCACGAGCGTGGAGATGCATCTTTAATACGGCCCTTTCACAGAATAATGATGCAGTCAGCCATGAGAAATGTGAATTTGTGTATATAAGAGAGAGAGATGGTGAGAAAGAGATATAGAGAGAGAGCAGAGGATATATTGAGAAAGGGACACACAAATGCTGGTGGGAGTTTCACAGGGAGACTTTTGTGATCCGAGCAGACCAGAGTCTATGAGAGAACAAGCCCAATCGCCCAGTGGAGAGTCCCTTCACACTACTCAAACATTTCCAAGTAGGATTTAACGAGGAATGAGGGGTTGATAGGTTGAAAGACATGGAACTGTGGTACTAGACATTGCTTTCAGAAATAAAATGTCAATGTCCCACTGCTCGTATATTATAAAAATGGATTAACTCTATTTTTCTCTAGATTTTGAGTACCAATGTTGACCCAAGAATTGAGGGATAGTTCACCCTAAAAAAACAGTTCTGTCATCATTTAGCCCACTCACCCTCATGTCCATCCAAATCTGTTACTTTCTTCTTTCTGTGGAACACAAATGAAGAAATATTACAAAATGTCTGCTGTGCCATTTTCCGTAATGGGAGCCAAGGGCTGTTGAGCTGTAAAAAAAAAGCTCCTTAAAAGCAGTCCATATGATTTATGTGCTTTATTCGAAGCTATCTTTGTGACAAACTGTCTATGAAAAGTTTCTCTGTCTATGTTTACTCATGTTTATATGCTTATATTCAATAAAATAAGGAACATTCAAAATGTAATGTGGTCAAGACCTGCCTGGAACTACTTTTGTCCCTGAAAATAATAGCAAACCTTAGAATGTTCGTCAACCAATCAGATTCAAGCATTCAACAGCCCCGTAGTATAATTGTAAGACATTCTAGGAGTCTAAGGCCACTATAAGCGTTATTTAAATGTGTTTTTAGAGTTTGTCCTAAATTTAGAATATATTTAATAAAGTTTGTGAATAGCATTCTCTGTCTTTTTCATTCATTAAGGAATATAATGTTGCCAATGCCATTTTGTTTAACCAATAAAGAAAACAAAACAGTCTGACAAACTCTTGGGGCCAGTTCTAATAATGTAATTCAGTTCTTGCATCAAAGTTGCCCTTTAAAAAATGCCCGCCTTGAGAATATGAAGTTGCCTTGTTCCATTGTGTGTGTTGTAACTCAGGCTAACATTAACTGTTCACTGATGGCAGAAAACTGAGCGTATACCTAGCTCAGTTCCATGGCTCTAGGGCCCCAGATCACTAATCATTTGATGCTGAAAGCAGCCGCTCCCTCTGCTGCAGGAACGAAGGGTCAAACGCATGTTAGAAGCAAGCTGCTTCTTACGCAGGACACGTCTTTCCCCACGTGCCTCTGAAGCAGCAGGGGACCCCATCAAGAGCAAGAAGAGAGCAGTAGAGGAGAGGAATGAAATCATTTAATCTCCTGCACTGAAATGCTCCCCCTTAAATCAGCCTGTGAGGAGTGTGCCAAGGCTCAGGGAACAGGAGGGAGGCAAGAAAAGCTGGAAAGAAAGACAACAGTAATGTCGGCCCTGCTTTGATGAAAGATCTCAGGCAGTGGACACAGAAACAGATCTATAAACAAGTAGATGATGGAAATAGAGGGAAATGTATGGAGAAAAGGCCAAGTGATGGGAAAGACATTTTGCAGTCAATGGGAAATGATCACAACATTTCCACTCCATCTGATGTTTAACAGATGTTTTTATCCAGGCAGTTAGAAATGAGGCACATCACGAGCAATTTGTCATAGGATCTCAAATTAAGTAATTGTGTTTGATAGCATCCTTTGGAAGAGATGACATTTGAAGCGTTTTGGGAATAGAATGGTTATGTCTTTTATGCACAAAATATTCGCATAATTACAGCTTGATTGGAAAAAAAAAATAAAAGTAAATAAAAATCTGTTATATTTACTTAATTTTTTATTTTTTGCTGTCTTCAGACATCATGTCTTGACAGCTGTAATAATAATAAAAAAGAATATATATATATATATGTATATATCATAATTTAAAAAATGTCATTATATTTCATTTCAAATTTTTTGAAAGTCATGGAAGATACAACACATAAAATAACCCCTAAAATAAAAAACACTAAAATGTTGTGATATTGCAATCCACAATATTATATTGTAATAACATGACATATAATTCAGACACTGATTTTTAATTGTCTGGATACTGAACAACTTTTTTCCAGGCAACCTGGCATTAGGCTCTGTGTGAATTAGTGGTGTGTTTCAGTGAGAACATGGTGAATATTTAATACTTTCCTGTTGTTTAGTCACATCAGACTGTGACCAATATCTTTCTCTGGGCCAGTGAGAATACGTATGGGAACTAGAGATAGACCACACATCTTGATGCAATTTGGCGCAAGTATGTGACCTTAACAGACGCGTTCAAATGCATCTGCCCTTCTTTCGAGGGTCTGATTCCATTGGTCCGCCTGAGCCAAAAGTGGGTCACAGAGAACTGGGAGAAGGTTCTGGCATGCAGCTCATTTGGACCCAAATGTTCTGTAAAATGGCAGTAAATGAGTTTGAAAGAAACTGGAGCCTCTCTACACACACCAGCCTACAAACAAGACAGAAAAACAGACATTGAGAGAGAGAGAGAGAGAGAGAGAGAGAGGGAGGGAGGAGAGAGAGAGAGAGAGAGAGAGAGAGAGAGAGAGAGAGAGAGAGAGAGAGAGAGAGAGAGAGAGAGAGATGGAAAGCTCAACCAGCAACCCAGCAGGGTCTCTGCAGCCATTCCTATTCTGGTTCTTTTATCCGGTCCCTGTGGTCAATGCCATCTGTGTGGAGTCCCAAGGCAACTTCCTCCAGACCAACACACACATTTTGTGGAGCTAACAACCTTCCAGCCTGCAGATCTCTGGTTTCTTGGAGAGCTTTTGGAACTAGTTTCTCAGTTAAAAGAAAATAGCTTGATGGCTCACTGAGGCCGAAGGGCTGGCAGACTCTGACTAGTTATCCGCCACATCAAAGTGCCCATTCACAGTATCTTCCACTTGACTGGGATTTGTCTCGTCGCATATTTTGAGATGTAGTTTCGGGGCTCATCTTCAGAAAAATTCTACACATCACCTTTGAAAACCAGAGATCATGCTATAGTCAAACTCCTGTGGCCTGGTCAAGACCGATGTCAATCCTTTAAACCCCAACAATATATTTTAGCAGCTTGTTTGGACCTCACAGGATTGATTATCTGTCTGATCAATCAATTACCGGTGACCTGTATAATCAATAATCTCTCACTTGGGGTGCATAGAAAAACAGACAGGTCTAAAAATAAGGCTCTGATCTTGCACTGCTCAACACTGTTTCGTGGCAACCACAACTGCAATAGTAACATACATGTAATCTCGAATCATTAAGGACCTATACTGAAAGGGATTTCACTGTACCATTATGATTTTAAAAATAAGACATTAAGCATAAACAATAGCATACACTTCAGAGTTTATCTGTTTATCAGAGTTTAGTTTGTTGGTTGTTGTCAGCTGCCAAGGGTTCTCAAAACTTTGCATTAATTAAACGTGTATTAATATAGAATTTAATGCACATTAAATAATGGATTTTGAATTCTATATTTATGCATATTAATGTATATTATATTCTAGCACTGCACAATAAAATCTATGTTAATGTACATTATCACACATTCAATTCTATATTAATGCATATTATCCTGTTTTCATGAACATTAATTCTAAATAATTTCACAGTAATGTGCATTGATTTTTATATTAAATGGATATACCAGCACATACAATTAATGAACATTAATACCAATGAAATTTTAATTCTACTACACTCTGTAGCTGTAAATAAAGTTTAACAAAAACCTTATTTAAAATATAATCTAGAATACATTAATGTGCAGTCATATAGAATGTCTGCATGTGAATTACTATAGAATATCCAAATCATAGAACTCAATGTGCATTATAATGTATTAATATTTATTAATAAACAATAATTATTAATTAACATTAATAATATTAAAGGGTTGGTTCACCCAGATAGCAAAATTATGTAATTAATAACTTACCCTCATGTTGTTCCAAACCCGTAAGACCTCCGTTTATCTTTGGAACACAGTTTAAGATATTTTAGATTTAGTCCGAGAGCTCTCAGTCCCTCCATTGAAGCTGTGTGTACAGTCTACTGTCCATGTCCAGAAAGGTAAGAAAAACATCATCAAAATAGTCCATGTGACATCAGAGGGTCAGTTAGAATTTTTTGAAGCATCGAAAATACATTGTGGTCCAAAAATAGCAAAAACGATGACTTTATTCAGCATTGTCTTCTCTTCCGTGTCTGTTGTGTGAAAGAGTTCAAAACAAAGCAGCTGGATATCCGGTTCGCGAACGAATCATTCAGTTCACCAAATCGAACTGAATCGTTTTAAACGGTTCGCATCTCTAATACGCATTAATCCACAAATGACTTAAGCTGTTAACTTTTTTAATGCTGACACTTCCTCTGAGTTCAAACAAACCAATATCCCTGAGTAATTCATGTACTCAAACAGTACACTGACTGAACTGCTGTGAAGAGAGAACTGAAGATGAACACCGAGCCGAGCCAGATAACGAACAAAAGACTGACTCGTTCACGAGTCAAGAACAGGTTGCATCGGTTTTCGGATCTCGGATTGTGGATTAATGCGTATTAGAGATGCGAACCGTTTAAAGTTCAGTTCTCGTTCAGCTCCAGCATAAGTCACACGACCACAGCTCATTCGCTCATCACACCTCATTACCGGGCCACATCGAATCGAGCTGATTGGCTGAAACCAAGTAGATGGTGAAATGAGTATTTAAAGGGGAAAACAGCATTTATCTCTCTCCTCTCTCTTGTATTCCACTCTTTCTATCTTATTCCCTTTCCTGATGCAATGAAAAATTGACTTACCCTTTATGGGATCCCAGAAAAATTGCAGATACTGCGCACACAAAAGGCAGTGCATGAGTGCCATTACCTCAACTTAATCCAGGCTATTTTCTCCATTTCCATTTGCCTCTCTCACCTGCAGAAAAACACCAAATCGGGTTGATCTAAACTATGAACAGATGGAAATTCATATGGATTAGCTGGAGCTTCCTGGAGGGAATAAAATCCTCATATGAGATTTGGCTAATGCATCATCAGCATCATCAAAGCCTCACTGATGAAGTCATCAGGGGCTGGAGGACAAACGGCTCTTGACCTGCCACTAATGGATGTAAAATTCAGTGAAACAACAATTACAGCCTGTGATTTACCATGACAACTAGTACTATCTTTACATTACTGCTATTACTAAAGGAAATGGCACTCATAATATTAGCAGCTATAACTACTACCTCTACCAGTGGTGTAATGCAAAATCTAAGGCCATTAGCAGTAAAAACATGAACATTTTTAGCAAAATACAAAGTAATTAAAACTTTTATTCATAAAGGATGCATTCAATTGGTCAAAAGTGACAGTACATACATTTATTATACAGAACATTTTTATTTGAAATAAATGTTTTTTTTTAATTCTTTTGATCTTTCTGTTAATCAAAGAATCCTTTGTTTCATGGATTCAACAAAAATATTAATCAGCAACTGTTTGTAATGAATGCTTAACCCAAAACCTTGTCTTCCAAACCACTGCTTTCTCACCTCTTTCTGACTGAACATTCTCAGAAAAGTGCTGCTTTACTACTTGAAAGGTAGATAGAGATAGTAAGGGAGTAATAGAAAGAGATGGGAACGGGAGAAGAAAGGTGAACGGAAAGAAGAGAATAAAAGTATTGGTTGCTACGCAACATGAGGCTTATCAGAGGGCGAATAACATGGGAAACCACAAGCGCTTGGCGTTCTCTTACACACATTTGTATTTACATATGATATATTTGGGAGTAATTGTGATTGTAATTATTGGGTTTTGTATGTATTGTTTGGACCCCAGGAAGACTAGCTGTCGTCTCGGCGTCAGCTAATGGGGATCCTTTTAAATAAACAAATAAACAAATAAACACGTTTCCTTCCCTCCCTCCCTTCACCCCTATTATCTTGTTCATCGCATACTAATGCCTCTCCCCCTTTCTAACAAGAACCCTCACCAAGACTTTGAGCCTTCAAAGGATTATTAGAATTCATTTGTTGACTGTAGGTGAGAGACTGCTAGAGCTTACCATGCATAAAAGATGTGAGAAAATCATTAGATTAACAGCCAACCATCTAATATTTCACACATGTACACACAAACGGAATGCAATTCATTGTGCCATTATGGTTGCAGCCTCTCAATTTTTCTCTCCCGGATTTTTGTTATGGTCAACAGTGGCATTGGTTGCACCATTTGTGAACTCTCGGACTGCAAGACGAATCCCTTAAAGGCCCGTTCACATCAACGTTCACACCAACGCATGATAATGTCCTGTTTATTATAAGCTCACTGCAAGTTATATCATCTACCACTATGAATTATCGAGCTCTTTAAAGCAGGATGGATTCTGGCTGTCAATGTTTTATTGTACATCGCCTGAAAAAAATTCTTAAAGTGATTTAATATCTTACATTATCTTTCCTCTGTGCCTTTATCATTATAGTTGTGGTGTAAACTGCTATTTTTTTTTTAATTTAGAGGGGTTTTTAACTGTAGCTTAAGTTACTGTCCTTGATGGTGAACAGGGTTTTATTCTGCAGCTCAGTGTTTAGTTGTCACATCTTCTAGAGTAACTATTTGGTCCTTGATAAGAGTTAAGGGTCATCTTCCTCTATGTCACACGAGTTGAAACCATTAGCAAGAGTTTCCCCACAGGCTCCACAGTTTCCAGGATCAAGGGTAGCTTGCCTTACCCTTACGAAAGCACTCCGGAGTCAGCACTGGCCCAGCAGGATGCCCCCTTTGCCCGGAAAGTGAGAGATCCACCCGTGGTGGTGAGAGTGTTGTTTTAAAAGAGCAAAGGTTAAGAAGTTCACAAATAAACACATATCAAACCCACTCCATCACAAGGTCTCAAGGACTTCCTGTGGACACGGTCAGAAATAAAGAGCTCACGGAATGCAAACATATTGAAACATTTTCTCTGTAAGTTCAGGCTATTATCATTCTGTCAAAGTCAAAAACTGTACACGTGCCCATGTCCGGAAAGCATGAATTGGTATATAAATGTCAAGGCAACCCAATAAAAATGTTTTTTTCCATTGATTCTGAGTCACACTGGAGTGGACAGGATGACTCAAGGATTGATGGAGTTCTGGTTGAAGTTCATTCATGCACTCGTTCGGTCTACGTCAACCCATCAGATGCTATCAAATATAGCTAAAAATCTTGAACTGACTCACATGAGCTCTATAAATTATCTTGCTTTTGAAAGAGCTATAGCAAAATGGTAACATTGAGAAGTGTAAAGACGAAAATGATAGTCTTCACAACGATTGTTCTCTCAACTTCTCAGCCGCTGGTGAACTTGATTTAGCACCAGTGGCTACATGGGAAATGTAATCTCTTGAGGGGCGTGTGCCATTGGGAAATCCCTTCTGAATGCTTTTACAAGGTTGGTGTATTGCTGAATGGGAAAAATGGCTTTGAGATAAAGAGTACAGCAGTCTTTGCTACTAGTGTATGTTCAGAGCTCAAAACATTTTAGAGAACTGTATGAATTGAAAACACTAGTCATTAAATTAATATTGCTTGTCTGGGTAATTCCAACTTCTTAGCTGCTGGGGAACTTGAAAGGCTCCATGGAAACTGTCATCTCCCGAGGGCTTTTAAAGAATCCCCTCTAGAGGTTTTCTGAAAGCATTATTGCATTAGAGAAACTGATTTTCATAACATCATGAATATGGACAGTATTGTTTGGTTGGTCTTGCCTTCTACTGAGGCTCCATGCAAACTGTCATCTTTTAAAAGCCATTGAGGAATAAAGACATTGCAGTTTGGTTGGCTTTGCCTTCAATGCTTGAATGTGTTCAAATCAGGAAATGTTATTTTTAAAAAAAATCCTGTAAAAGTTGTATTTTTTACTAATACTTCCCAATGGCTGGTGAACTTGATTTCTGAGGTTCCACGTGAACTGTCATCTCTCAAGAGCTAATGAGAAATCCCTTCTAAAGAGCATCTCATCCATGTCCACATCAAGAAACTTTATAAATTCAGTGACTTCTCAATCACAATGATTTTCTGATTAGTGAATCTTGCCATCTAATGGGAAATTTAATGCTACATGGGAAAAATAATCTCTCAATGGCTATTGAGGAAACTTTATGAATATACACAGTCAAATAAGTTTGGCCTTACCTTGTATGTCTGGATATCAGCCTTGAGCCGACCTATCAATAAAATAAACCTCAGAATGCACTCATGTTCAGGAAGATTCACTAGCTGTGTCTTTGCTTAGAGGTGCATAAGCAGACTTGTGTTTGTGAGGTAAAAAACAAATAATTTGAATCACTTTGCAGCAATGGATTTTGCCAACATTCTCGAGACTTTTTCTCAAACCAGACGCATGGATGAGGGTATTGACAAAGGAGTGATTTATTTTCTAGGACGTCACTCTTTAGGTCAGCAATACGAATGCCTTTTGGTTCATCCTGACAATGCTGTTCCCAACCCGTCCAGCAGAGGGAAACATAGCGCTTCAGTTTAACAAGGCCAACGGAAAGAGAGCCTGATGCAGTCTTACCACACACACAAAACAAAGAGTGTTCCAAATCAACAAAGCGTGACTGTGTGGAGCCTTAGTTCAGCCACCAACTCATTTCAATCCTCAACGGGGGAAATTACGCTTATTCCGTTATTATTGTTTGTTTTGTCTAAGGCGATCGAAAAAACAGAAGCATGTGTGCACATCAGATGGTCGAGAGAACAGTTTGGAGGGAAAGCCATTTAATATTTCAAAGCCGGGTATTATTGTATTTTTACAGAAGTTGATTACAATAATACTAGGAATCTCACAGGAGCTTCAGTGGTGGACTCAGGCATCTCTTTGTCTCTTCTAACATATTAACATGGCCTTTTAGGCCCTGCATACTGTATGTGCTGACGCTCTCTGTAACAAGGGAGCACATACTATAACCTGCCGGTGGGCCCTCATAGAACAGACAGAGTCCCATCTGTTAGGAACAGAGACGGTGTGTATGTGTGTGTGCTCTTTCTCCACTTTCCAAGCAGTGTCATGGTAGTTACACTTAAATAAAGACCTGGTTCAGACAGAGGGTGTTCACTTTTGAGAGTTGAGTAACTTGTTGCGACAGGTGCCAATGCTCATTAAATCATTTTGGATGTATGCACGATTTTGGCGTAGTCAGCTTGTCCATCTTCTGCATTGACTGCTGGGGTGCCAAAAAATGAGCTGATGGACTATTTACTGTTTACGGTAAAAAGAAGAGAGTACGCAGCTTGGATCCTGCTCATATCCATGGCTCATGGTACTTAATGCGTTGATAAATGCTTGATGTTGTAATCTCAGATGATTGTGCAGTTATAAAACAACTCATTCTTCACGAATTTACTTTTGAAATGTAAAGCAAATTAAATTAATCACAAAGCATAACACTGAATAACAAACACCTAAATGAGTTACTGATTACAGAATTTAAAACTGCCCTTCTGACATAAATGTCTCAACTACAACTAGTGTACTGAAAACTATATCAGTTGTTACGTTTTCCTGATTGATCAAGGGGAGGAATGAAACAGCAAAAAAAAAAATTAAATAAAAAAAGGATGGTGGTGAAATGAATGTGCAATGGCATGAAGCCAACCCGTCTCCAGACCCAGAGTCATTTCACAATAACCACATAGTTATCTCATTAAAGAAAGTAGTTTTTATTAACAAATTAGGCAAAAAGAAAGAGGGGTATTACAATCAGAAGGGGGTATTGCCAAAACAACAAACATAATCAGTCTTACTCCTTATTAACCAAACTACTTAAAAAGAAAAGTACAGCAAAATAAGCTAACTCCCTTACTAACATAAACAGAAGAAAAAGTCTTCAAAATAAATGGCACCCACCTACCTACTAACCCCACTAATAAAGAAATAACAGTTTAACGAGCAAACTTCAAATAAACCAAGATAAAAACAGATGAATTAAATCATACAACGAATATCATTACAGTTTTTTTGGATTGCTTACACACTAAAATTAAAAGTAGTACACTATTAGCAAAACCTTACACTCAAGAAGCAAAACATCAGCCCATATTTGCACAACTATAAGCACATTGTCAACCTCACACAAAACTCGACACACAGTGATTTGCAAAACACTAAACACACTTAACATACATTACACAAAAAAATCTATCATGAAGTCACTTCCTTGCAATACCAAAGCACTGGCTGTCAAATTACCGTACCATCCAACCAATTGGTTCAACACAGTCATCAGGTGTGGAAACAATTGTTTGCTTAATTGTAGACACACCAATCAGGTGTATAAGCACTATAAAAAGCAGCAGGTGAGTTCATCTGTCTTCAAGCACAATGGAAAGAGTCAGAAAAAGAGTAAGACGAGGAGGAGAACGAGGAGAAGAACGTGGAGGAGGACAAGGAGGAAGGGGAGGAAGAGGAATCAACAGAGGAGGAATCAACAGAGGAAGAGATGGAGGCCATGCTGGAGGAGGAGCAGGAGGAGGAAGAGGAAGAGGAAGAGGAGGAAGACAAGAAGGTGCTCAAAGAGGACCGAATCTGACGAATGAGATCCGCGCAACACTGGTTGACCACATTGTCAACCACGGCCTGACGCTGAGGGAGGCTGGACTGTGAGTACAGCCAAATCTAAGCCGATACACAGTGGCAAGTGTGATAAGAACATTTCGACTGGAAAATAGGTATTGTAAAAATATCATCATATCAAAAACATCTGCACGGTTTCAGTAACTGCTTACAGTACTGTATTCTATGCACTATCAGCATTTCTGTTACCTTTTCCTGTGAAATTACTGTACTATTGTATACTTTTTTTTTTTTTTTTTTTTTTTTCTACATAGGATTGAGGGTCAGGAACGACAAGGGGGAAGGCCTCCAATGTTCACAGAACAGCAAGAGAGGGAGATAGTAAACATGGTTTTGGCCAACAATTCTATAACACTCAATCAGCTCCAAGCTAACATTGTCAATAACCACGTCAGTTTCAACAATATCCATCAGGTCTCAACATCAACACTGGCACGCATCCTAAAAAAAAAAAACATATTCAAATGAAGCAAATTTATCGAGTGCCTTTCGAGCACAATTCTGAAGGGGTGAAACGACTGCGGCATGATTATGCAGAGGTATGTACTCACTTTAGCAGTGTGATCTTGCATACTGTCTCATATCTTTTACTGTACTGTAATATGTATACTAGATCTACACTGAACTACACAATTTTGCCTGACACTGTTCTTCAGAGAGTTTTACGAATGGATGGAGAGGAGATCCAGCATGAGTTAATTTACATAGATGAGGCTGGGTTCCACCTGGCAAGAATACGAAAGGGGGGGGGGGGGGGGGGGGGACCTCATTGGCCACAGGGCTATAGTCAACGTCCCAGGGCAACGTGGGGGTAATATAACACTCTGTGCAGCCATTACACAGAATGGGGTCCTCCACCATGCCCATATGGGCCCTTACAACACAGAACTCATACTTACATTCTTGGACCAATTGCACAACATAACCGCAGCAAATCAAATCGATCATATGCAATATATTGTTGTCTGGGACAATGTATCTTTCCACCGCTCTGCTCTGGTTCAGAACTGGTTTCAGCAACATCCACATTTCACCGTCCTATATCTTCCACCATACTCTCCGTTGCTCAACCCTATAGAAGATTTTTTTTCGGCATGGCGGTGGAAGGTATATGATCTACGTCTCCAGGCTGAGGTAACTCTCATCCAAGCCATGGAGGAGGCCTGTGACCAGATGGAGGTAGCAGCAATACAAAGATGGATTCGCCATTCAAGACGTTTCTTTCCAAGGTGTCTTGCTAATGACAACATTGCCTGAGATGTTGATGAAATTCTCTGGCCAGATCCAGCTAGGCGAAGAGACAATGTCTAGTGTTTTTTTTTTTTTTTTTTTTGCAGTAAACTTGCAGTACAATATGTAAAGTGACATTTTGTTATGAATCTCCATGTCAACATTTTGGGCGTGTTGAGAAATAAATGAGTTTCTTCAGTCTGCAACATTGGTCTTGTGTTATGTTTGGTGAATTTACATTATATTTGTACTTTGTTGATGGTAGCCTACTCTAATCATAGGGAAGTAGAAGTGCTAAAAGTGTTTTAGGTTTATCACAGCAGAGTGTAACTCGTGCAAACACAGTATAGTTATGTGAAACGTGTGTGTTTCATATGGTAACAAAGTGTGGTTTTTAAACAGAAGTGTATACTTTTTACAAGAGTGTTTAATTATGCAAAGGATCTGTAGTGTTTTGTTAATTGGGTGTGTGGTTGTGCTAATTGTGTGTAGTGTTTTGAAAACACAGGCCCTGTTTTGAAAATCATGCTTAAGCAATCCAAAAAAACTGTAAAGATAACACTCACTTCTGCCTTTTGAATCTCAATCATAAAGTGTAATAGAAAGAGACCAAAACGAGAAAACTACTTCAATATGTAGCACACACAATATGAGGTAGAGATACACGGTTAACTACTGGCTTCAACAATGTATTAGGTCTGGGGTTGAAGATGGGACCTCAAAACTGCTGCACACAGTCAAGCCACCACCAACACGGCTCTGATGGTGTTTGCAGCTTAAATACTCGTATACATATATATAGATACACATGACCCTGTACAACCTTGTTAGTGCTTTCCAATGAAAACCTCTGCTCTTGAGTAGCTAGTCTTTGTGAGTTTAAGGGGTGATTTCAGGACCCTGGACAGCACCACTGAAAACTGTCCGTACCTTCCATTAGTGAAGAGGTACCTAACTGCATAATATAGTTCAACTCCTTATTTTTAAAGCCCCCCCCCCCCCCCCCCCTCCATTACCTTACATTAAAACTTGGAAGGTGAAATTCTCATTAAGCCCTACTGATGGGAACAACCACAAGTAAACCTAGTGCTGTTTTGCATTTCACAGGTTTGTTTGATGTTTTCATTTTTACCCATTCCCTTTCTCTCCCCACATTTGGATTATTGTAGCAGCAGAGTGAGCGAGAATCATATGTAGGTTTTAAAACATTTTCTGTATGGTACAGATAGTTCACAGAATTAACATCCATTTCACGGCGTGGCAGCCACGGACGGACAGTGCCGAAGAGGTGCGCCTTAGCCTGCCAATGAGGATTGGAGAGGCCAGCCGCCCCGGAGACATTCAGTAATTGTGCTGCTCTGAAGTGCAGGTAGGTGTGCAAATTACCAAATGTGGCGTGTAAGCCCATTCGCTGGGGCTCCATCATTGTCATGCGTATCCAAGTTTGCCACGTTTGGTGACAGAATATTATGTGCATTTTGTGGCTTTGCTATGGCATGGATGGTCAGAGCATAAGCTTTTAGTACAGGTGTGATGTGCCCACAAAAACACCCTCAGCCAGCTGGAAGAAATCTATTCTAAGTACCACATCATGGAACCTGGAGATATTTTGCTGTTTCATGACTCATTAATATCCTTAAAATTCAAAATCAAGCCAAATCACTGGAGCCAAAGAGCTCTACATTAAAACAACTCTGAGAAGTACTTCTTCTTCTTCTTTTTTTTTCTTTTTTACCATAAAATGTAATCAGAGACATTAAAAAAGTTAATGTATAATCAAATCCCCCATTATACACTTAGAAATGAATACTAATATGTAGAACATATCAGTACCATATTGTACATTATTATTATTATTATTTTTATTATTTAGTGGTATTGATACTGTCTGGCTGGATATAATTAAATTATAATATTGTATTATTTTTATATTCATACTTTTATATATATATATATATATATATATATATATATATATATATATATATATATACATTATTTTAATAAATAATAAATATATATTTATAAATAAAGAGAGAGATTTTTATATAGATTTCAATAATAATAATATAACTATATGTTTGTATTTTTTCTATTATTTATTTATATATATATATATATATATATATATATATATATATATATATATATATATATATATACATTATTTTAATAAATAATAAATATATATATATAAATAAAGAGAGAGATTTTTATATAGATTTCAATAATAATAATATAACTAAATGTTTGTATTTTTTCTATTATTTATATATATATATATATATATACATTATTTTAATAAATAATAAATATATATATATATATAAATAAAGAGAGACATTTTTATATAGATTTCAATAATAATAATATAACTATATGTTTGTATTTTTTCTATTATATTTTTACATATTCATTCTACTTAAACACTATTTATTTAATAATGCTGTTAAATGTAATCTTTAGCAACTCCATTCTCAAACTGTATATTATCATACCTGTATTTTGATTTTATTTACTTAACACACTATGCATTATTACATAATTTCTGGCTATATATCATTTCTGGTTAATCAGCATGATCCATAATTTTAATATATATAATATCTCTGTGCACCCATCTCTACATTACAGTGCATTGGTGCAATGTCGAGGTTCTTGAAAGCTGAATTTCATGTGCCACGTTTTTCATGCCTCTTTTTTTTTGCATCATTAGACCCATTCTCTCTCTCTCTTTAACTGACACCTTTCCTTCCTGTAATGCATTGCCTTTATTTAAGAATGTGGCACAGCGGCATCCACATGAAAGATTGCAGCATGTCGGGTTGAAGCCGAAGGGCTGGTGAAAAATACCCACTGTACTGACTAGAGTTTAGTCAGCAAGATGATTGCCACCATAGGGAGTGCCTGCCTGGGCTGGGTGGAGGGGTGAGCTGGCCAAGCTAGAAAAATGACCCACTGCTTGACACATATAACGGCAGTGGAGGAAACAAAGGACAAAGGAAGTAAATGTCCTGTGATTCCCCCCAAGGCCCCTTCCTTTGGCATGTCACAATCTTGGCTCGTTACATGGGTTAGACTCACCTGGACTTACCGAAGCGTGTAGGTCTGGAAGGTCCACAGGTTTGTGCCACCAACACATCAGCCTGAAAGGGAACAAGATGACAGACAGGGTGAAAGAAGTAATTTTCCAGAAATCTAGAGATCTTTATATATTATACTTTAAAATAATACTTAACTATATATATATAGTACAGACCAAAAGTTTGGACACACCTTCTCATTCAAAGAGTTTTCTTTATTTTTAATGACTATGAAAATTGTAGATTCACACTGAAGCATCAAAACTATGAATTAACACATGTGGAATTATATATGGAATTATATACATAACAAAAAAGTGTGAAACAACTGAAAATATGTCATATTCTAGGTTCTTCAAAGTAACCACCTTTTGCTTTGATTACTGCTTTGCACACTCTTGGCATTTTCTTGATGAGCTTCAAGAGGTAGTCACCTGAAATGGTCTTCCAACAGTCTTGAAGGAGTTCTCCGAGAGATGCTTAGCACTTGTTGGCCCTTTTGCCTTCTGTCTGCGGTCCAGCTCACCCCTAAACCATCTCGATTGGGTTCAGGTCCGGTGACTGTGGAGTTCAGGTCATCTGGCGCAGCACCCCATCACTCTCCTTCTTGGTCAAATAGCCCTTGATGCCTTCAGTGTGACTCTACAATTTTCATAGTCATGAAAATAAAGAAAACTCTTTGAATGAGAAGGTGTGTCCAAACTTTTGGTCTGTACTGTATATATATATATAAACAAACTCGAATCTTTTTGTATTCTTGTATTCTTTTCATTTATTATACAATTAACAAAAGCAAAAAAGACCTCTTACACTAGCTTGCTCTATTCTTTTTTTATTCTATCTGTTTTCTTTTTATTTATTATATTATTTAAAAACAACAGAGACAAACACTTGTTAACAGAGACTCGTTATAGCACTTGTATATCATTGCTCTTTAGTTGATTTTGATTACTTTAGTTGTCCTTATTTGTAAGTCACTTTGGTTAAGTGTCTGCTTAATGACTAAATGTAAATGTAAATGTAAATATATATATCAGTAATTTTTTTATTAAGTCTCTTATGCTCATCAAGATATTTTTGGACCAAAAATACAGTAAAAACAGTAATACTGTGTAATATCATTACAATTTGAAGAAAGTTTTTTAATATAAAAATGTAACTTATTCCTGTGATGCAAAGCTGAATTGTCAGCAGCCATTACACATGATTAATCAGAAATCATTCTAAAATGCTGATTTATTATAATTTTTTTAAACAGCTGTGCTGCTTTGGTGTATAAAAAGTGCTTTGATGAAAAAAAAAACCTTTTGTAATAATATACACTACTGTTCAAAAGTTTGAAAGTTTGGTGTCAGTAAGTTTCGCCCCCTCTTTTTTTTTATTATTATTATTTTTTATTTAATAATACTTGTATTATTTAACAAGGATATATTAAATTGACAAAAAGTGAGAGTAAAGACTTATATTGTTACAAAAGATTTCTAGATTTCCAGATTTCTATTTTGAACTTTTTATTCATCAAAGAATCCTGAAAAAAAAACTATATATATATATATATATATATATATATAAACACACACACATTATATTACATTATTATAAAATATAGTGAATTTAGCAGTTACTTCAAATAAATAATATTAGTGCATGACTTGACGTTTAATAACCTTAAAATCATGCCTAAAGATGGCATTTTTATTCCTTTTAGAAACTGCTGAACCAAACTTTCAGGATATTACAGGCTGTGAAGTATACAGTAGGGTATGTTTTGGGATAAAAAGACCAGATGGAGCCAATATAGTAAAGAGGATGTTACTTAAACATTAGGTTTGACTATGCCTTGTTACCTTTCTACCTCTGTGTATTAGAATTTTTCAGCTTTTTGGACACATCCAATGAATTAAAGAAATCCATGAGCCAAGATTCAGACTATTTCTTCTCAGGAACCCAGTTCAATGATTTATTTGTGTTTAAAGGTTCAAGGATTCTTCTTAAAGTTGCATTATGAGAACTTTTCCTCTCGCCGGTTCGACCCAAATGAATAATCGAAAACCATCATACATACTGTAAGATCCATTTGTGCTCTTTATATCTGAAGTGCTCTATTCCACTGCAAAGAAAGACATAGAACAAGACACTTTTAACAGGACGGAAATATTGTAGTCACATCTTCACAAGGTTACAGTTGCCAAGAATGCCAATTGTTAACGTAATACCCTTATTCTACCATCTATTTTGATAAAAAACTATTTGTGACTGGAATAATAGCTTCATAAATGTCTTTTCAGATGACATACCTATCAAATTACAGTTCTGTCTGCTTTGACATTGGGAAAAAATTAAAAACATACTTATCATGATGACAATCTGTTATATGCGCTGTCAAATTGAAAAGATAGATGTCTCTAAGGTAATAAATCTGACAGCAGAGGTGTAAAAAGAGAAAGTCTATCTGAACACTGGTCCAATACGCCTCCGAACGCAGCTCAGCTGTGAAATTAGAGCGCACACTGTCCCGAGAACTGTGCCTGCAAACCGTCCATCTTTGGTCGACCTTCCTGAAAATCACAGTCCTGTCTTTCTCTCCCATGGCGAGGGATGTCAGTCATGCAATTGGAATTGAAAGAGCGCCGCTGGGGCCACCTGTGGATGCTGCGTATCAAAATTTCTATTTCTTCCATGGTGGGCTGGTATGATGGGGAAGTGAATTCTGCACCCTGTTAGCTTAGAGATTTGATAGAGTGCTCATACACACTCAGAGCTGTCTTATAGTCTACTCAAATACTGTACCACATTTGTTTGTTTTCAGTCTGTGAGAGGTATTCATCACGCCTGATGTATGAAAACAAATACGCAGGGTAGGTAGAAGTAGAGCAGATTTGTAAGCGTGTTTGATGAAAGGACTTCTGAAATGAATGCTTATCTCAACCAAAAATTTACTCAACCTCATGTTGTTCCAAACCTGAATGACTTGATTTGTATTGTGAAACAAAATAGAAGTTATTTAAAATAAAATGTCTCTGTGTTGTTTTTGTCCAAACAATGAAAGTCATTGGGGTCCAATGTTGTTTTGATAAGCAAAAACTGTTAAAACATTCTTCAAAATCTCAGCTAAACAGAAAATATTTGATGCTTAGTATTTAGCGCACATTTGGAACATGGCAGAAACATGACATATTGTGGGTTTTTTTATCATACAACTAGCTATCTAGCTCCAAGATCCCCATTTTCATGTGAACAGAGCTTATAAAAAGGTTAATTTATATGTCCAAACTTGCTAACAAAACCTAACATTAAAGGATGAATTCACTTTCAGAATCAAACTTTCCTGGTAATTTAGACACCAATGTCTCATCCCTGCAGTACTGTATTTACATAATGGAGACAAAAACTAGCCACTTGATAGTTTTATTGTGGGGTTTAAGGGATTGCCAATCTTCCCAAAACACTGATAACCAAACTTAAAGTCTTAAATTTAAACTAAAGTTAAAGTCAAATCTGTTTCATTCTATATTCAGAGAACAAACAACCTTCTGAAATCCAGCAGTCTTGAGATCAACCTTTCAATTTCCCAGCCTTATTTGTGGACAAACAGTGTGGACGTCCAATACACCCAATCAGCAGCTGTAGATTGGAAAGCCTAATCCATATATATGTTGTCTAAATATTACTCAAACGAACCCCTGAGCAGTGTTTCAACAGAATTATTCAGCCTAAGCCTTGCTTAATGGCTAAATCAATGGATAGAGCCTTACTGTCATATTTTTTTTTGGAAGTAGAAACAAGAGGAAGAGAGCACAGCCCTTTCCAAACACAGCCATGAGTCGAAACTCGATGAATAAAATATTGGCGAGGGTTAGAGATATGAAGGCAGGAAATTAAACACACTAATGCCAGAGAGAGAGGACAGGGTGATCAGGACTTAATTAAGGAGTTTGTGGAGGCCATGGTTCCAGGTGATGGATATACTGTCTTGCTGACAACAGTGATGAGACGGGGGATTATGGGGCACGATGACCGAGAGGGAATTGGAGACCCCTGCACTCCACAAACCCTCCATTATGAAGTACGGCTTCAGAGCCTGGATAATTAACAAAGCCCTCATGTTGACGCATTGTAAGTGCATTACCTTGGCCATATACAGCCTGGAATACCAATAATAGCTTAACTGGGTAAATGGCGGTGCTAGAACTCACAATGAGAAATAAGATCACCATCATTTCTTCCTGCTTGGCAGATGGGAGCATATGCGGCAGTCTCAAGTCGGCTCTGACCTCAAGATGAAAGTAGTTGGAAGAGTTTCTGAAGGAGTCTTGGAGGGGGTGATCCATTTTTTTGTGGAGAGACACCACTTTGTAGATTTTTAGCCTGGTTTGTAATATCCGTTTCTTTTCATGAAAAATACCTCCTGTTCAATTAAAAGCACGTTATAGCACAATGAAAAATCTAGCATATTATATTTAGCCAAGACAAAACAGCGAGGTCTCTGCATCACGTCTCCTCTCAGTTCAGTTGTGGATCTCTCTGGAGACCTGTAGAGAGGAATTGCCCATCGCTGCCATACATCTACGCGTAGCTATTTAGTCTCACATTTATAGCACAGCAGTGTCAAGGTTAGTCCTTAAACAACGGTTACTCCAAAATCTTTACACACATTTCTCACATTTGTGCTCTGCACTTGCACTGCTCAGAACTCATTTTTGCCGAGATGAAGTACCCCAGCTCGCAGGTTTAGCCCATCTATCTGAATTTCCTAACAACAGAATAGTTGTATAGGCCGTAGATTTTGTTCCCCTGAACTTGTGCTAAATTATACATCAGAGATCAAGATCAAAAAGAGCCAGCAATTGATTGTAGATTAAGTTAGCAAGCATTAATTAGCAAGCATGCTCTTGTTTACTACATTCAAAGAGCATGCGCCAAATTCATATCTTGCTAATACTAATGTTATGGAAGATAGTAGCTTGTAAAGATGAGCAGGTACACTGAAGCCACCAACAAGGGAAATATCTATCTATCTCTGATTATATAATTTAATCAAACCAATCAATTCTAGCATGTAAACAAAAATTATTTTGGAATAAATTAACATGAATAATAAATAAATGTTCATGGAATAAACTGTCAGTAACGAAACAAGAACAGCGATAGACAGAATTTAAATATTTTGTGGCAATAAAAGGAGCTTACATTTTATATTGTATGCTTTATTGTCAAATGTATGCTGATTTATAATAAAGTACATCTTGATTTAACTCAAAATGTTATTAATATATGTTAAATGTTACTTTGATATAAAATCTACCATCAGTTAAACAATTACCTATTTAAATTCAGCCTTTTAAATGTATGTTTCTTATCATTTCCACATACTTAATTTTTTTAGATATTAATATCATTAAGTTACAAAATGTGACAACAAATCAACATCTGTACAAATGAAACTGCCAAATGATCAAATGATGCAACCATATGAATTATTCATTTCCCAATGCATACTGGGAAGAGTGGAAATAGGACTTCAAAACTATGTTTTTCGGTTTAGGTCTATTTTGAACCTGCATAAAAAATGCATTAATCCAACCTACCTGCTGTGCATGTTGGGTCGACTTTAAAATTAGAGTATATTGTCAGAAAAGTTGCGTCCACTCCAGATGCATTACGTATGTTCCTAAAAGAGAAAAAAACTTCAGAATAGTACATAACTTTTTGGTTATTTTTCATGTTTTAATCTAAAAATCATGTTTTTTTTTATGTAGGTATTTGTTTACTAGCTAACATTCACTGAGTTTGTGCAAATATGCATTTCCTTTAAAAAAGAGACAGTGTTCTGGCTTTGGGACGATTATGCAACAACTCTCCTGTCAGCCTTCATTCTCATCATTGTCTTTGGACAATTTTTGCACCATTGTCTCTGTTTCTGTCTTCTCCCTGACTTTCTCTTCATTCTGTTCCACTCAGACTTTCTTTTTGTTTTCTCTCTCGTGCGCTCATGGTCCCTCTTTCAAGGATGTGAGGTTGATAAATGGAGCTAATTGTTGTAATGGCGGGCTCCTCTGATGCAGGTGGTCTAATCAGACTGAATAGGAAAGGCCTTAGGGAGGCCATTACCCTTCCTATTGTTTGAGAGGACAGCGGGACATAGCCTGTTCTCTCCCGGGGGGGTTGGGACCACTCTCTGACACTGTCCTCAGGCTTCTGGAGAATATCAGACGACACCGTTTGATCCACAGCCTTTGCCCTCATCACGCCCCATAATAGCTGAAAAGGAAGAAATAGCACCCTGGGCCTTTTCACCACGCTGTTTCACTAGGAATCATGGGGAATGTCTATTTCAATCAGATGTATTTTTAGCTGGGGGTCGCTGATGTGGAATTTCATCACCGAATCTGTCAAGATTCACAGTATTACCCTTGATTATGGGAGTTTATTTGACTATTCCAGGACACTTCTGCTTGTGAGCTTGTGTAGTCTTTGAATGTTTTAATGGCTGGTTTGAGTGCTGATGTAAGGAAAATACATTAAATTGCAATTTATGTGACAAAACAAACTGAAAACTATGGGCCTCAAACCTCTGTATGCACAGTAACTTATCATCCACAGTCAGTTTAACCAGCGGATTCCAAACAAATGTTGCCTTTTATACCTGTTTGTTAAAACTTATTATGTAAAAAATGATCCAGGAATATGAATAAACATGCTTATAATGAAAATGTTTAGTGGAACTGCGTTTATTTGCTATTTACTGCCTTCCCTGCTATTGTAATAATTATGTTGCAGAAAATTCATACGAATACTATAATAAAATTTACTGTAACTTAAAGGGATAGTTCACCCAAAATTAATATTTTTAGTTCTAAATGCATAAGTAGTATTTTATTGATGTGGAACATAACTAGCAACTGATGACAGCTGTCAGGAAAGGACTAAAACAACACCACAAAAAGTTCACCCAAAAATGAATATTTTGTTATCATTTACTCACTGTCATGTTGTTACAAATGCATGTGCAGTTATTTTTCATGTGGAACATCATCTACAGCAGTTTATAGTGATGACAGCTGTCTAAAAACACCATAAAATATTCCAAAAAGTAGTCCATATCAAGTTCACTTTCAACACATGTTAATTAGAGAGCTTTTGGTATCATTGATGTTAATTTTGAAACTAAATACAATCATGATAAAGATCTCAAATCTTCGATAATGTGGAAGTGGAAAAAAATACGCTAAAAAGAGCTAAAATAATGACAGACCTCTTCTTTTTGGGTGAACTATTATTTAAACACATAATTGACAATATGAAAAAACACAATAAACACAAACCTTTCAGAGACGCCCATAATATGAACATTTAACAATGGCAAACTTCATCCTGATCATTAGTACTGACAAACAAGTCAAAGAAGCAAAAGTTGACACTAAATCAATGAAAAGACAACAAATTCAGTGTTGAAAAATAATCACTCAAGTCCAAAATGTAAAGCACCAATGATCTTTTTGAAAAAAACTAAAAAGAGGGTCTTTTCAAGATTATCTGGCAAGCTAGTTCTGGTGCATGCAAAGCAAACGGTAATGAATAACTATGACCGGCAGCAATGAGGCAGAAAATGTGCATACTAAACTACATAAATCTGCAAGTCGGTGAGCATTACAGGGTAATTGGATTTATCCATAATGTGTTCATGCTAATCCAGCTATTAGCATTATGAGTTCCTGTCGTCATGTTTTGCTTTTATGCCATGACCTGTACCTTCCACCTTCCACGCACACATATCTTTCCTAAAGTATTAACTTACAATAAATCACACACTCTAATAAGAGCAGCTACAACCGTTTGGAGTCACCTGGGTAGCAGCATCTGCATGCACTGGGAGTCCTTCCACATCTGTATGGCACGTTTTGTTTTAAAGGGCAAACATGAGGGTGGGACTCTCACACTGAATGTTGTTTATTGTCTGTGTATTGAACAAACACGGTTGGATGCGAACAGGAGACTTCTAAAGTAATGAACTGTGGGGCTTTGAGAGTTTTCAGCCATCTGTCCCAACCTTATATAAATATTGTGACTCAGCACCTACTGTTTTTATTGGGCCAACCAAGCCTAGCCCCCCGTAGTCCAATCATGTGAATGATTGGTCATAGTTCATTGGTTTCACAATGCCAGCTCATATGATGGAGGTTATTAAGTTGGTCTGCAATCAGGACGGGACGGTTATGTTTCAAGCTTCGGTCAGGTTCACTTAACGCCAACCACGACTTGCAGTTCTTCAATGTATCTCTCAAAGGAGAGATATTTACAGGCTAGTCAAGCAACAGAATGCAATGTAAACATTAATAAAACAAGATAAAAAGAGAGTTTGACAATCTATTATTGAAGAATCAAATGACACCATGGGGAACAGTACAAAAATAGAACCTGATTCTTGAGTCTTTTCGAATACGTGCCAGCTTGATATATATTGATGACTTGGACAAATGATAATGACTCTAGTTAAAAGTCCCAGCAGGGTTGCTTCTGAAACATCTTGACTGATTTATTCAGATCAAAATAGTTGCTCGAGAGGACATGGTGCAGTTAGTCATCTGACAATGGGAGAACAGCTCACCAACCTGTAAAGGAGAATCATTGTAACCCTACGGGCATTTTGTGCATTGTGCAAGGAATCAAAGTGGTGGAACATTGAATCCGAGGGCACAAAAAACAAATTACCAACACATTCCGAGAAGTGTCAATCACCAAAATTAGGCAGGTTCTGGTCGAACCGTTTATGAATTACCATTTTAAACACTTCTGTTATTGAGACACGTTTGTTAATTATTGATGCAGAAAGTCATGCTGTCAAAACATCTGACAATCTGGATGGATTGCTGAGCTTTGCATTCACAGAGCTGTGGATATTGAACAATGGGTGAAATGTGGGTCCCATGGCTGGTGCTGGAAAGTGTTTTTTGTAATTATATGTTCAACGCCAGCCAATGTCCCACAGCATTCTGACAGCTATATTTCACATCAGTGGTTCTCAACTGGTGGGTCATGACCCAAAAATGGGTAAATCATATTTCTGAGGTTGTTTATGCATTCATAAAATGGTCAGTTTTCATATTCAGCCTACATCATGCACATTTGCATGTTGTTTGGTTTCTGCAGTTCACTGCAGTTCAAAACCAGACGAGAACAGGGTTGTGCATTAAATTGTTTTTAAATTTTAATTTGAATTCAAGTAGCAAAAAGTTGAATGTAAAAAAGTGGAATTATAATGAGTTAGATTCAGAGAAATTCCTGTAAGTAATTTCTGACTAAAAAAGCAAAGCTTGTCAAAGCAAAAGGTTGAATTTCTTTCAATTACACTTCTGTAAATGTCTCTTCCTCTCATTCCAAATCAACTTCCTGATTTATTCAATTCAAATTTAAACTCAAGAACTGACAAGGAACCAATTCTGACTTTTGAGAATCCTTGTTTGAGAACCATTGCATAGGTTTCCGTCTCCATATGTGTCTTTTATACTCCCGAGTGTTTACCGGACACAATTCTCAAAGTCAGAGGCTTTTATATCGGTGGTAACTTTCTCCAGTCTTATTAATGAGGGAGCACAAGGCTGCCGACATCTTTCCCAGGCCTGCTTTGGGAGAAACCTTGCACGGTAATTGCTATTGACAGTGCCAAGAAAGTAAACCTCAGCAGAAATCCCTCAGGAGTCAGAGGGTCCATCCCTTCTCTTCTTCATATAAACGCGCATCTGCATCATGGGAGACATAAAAAGCGGCAACGTGACAACAAAAACAAAGACTACATAAATTCACAGCAGAGATTCTGATCTGCTTTGGTATTGCTGAGCTGGGGAAGTTAGCCGGCGGTCCTGTAGGACTTTCAGGGGATGCGAGGCGTAGCTGAAACAGATTGTCAGGGACTATGGGAGAACACCGCCAAAAAACACAGAGGATTATTCAAAAATGCGCTGTTGATCAATACAAAACTGTTAGGAGTGGAAGGAAGCTTAAAAATGGAGTCCCTTGATTCTTCTTACAGACAACTAAATTAACATAATTTCTGAGTTTTCCTAGCAGCAGTATCTGTTGTTTAAACCTTTTATTTGTTCCATCTGCTTCTCATTTAACTGCTTAAATTATAAGCTTGCGTAACTTTCTTTCTTCAGTTATTTTTGGCTATTCAAAAAAACAACAACAAAGAGAATCTACATTTAATCAAGGGAATGTAGAAATTAGCAGAGGCAAAATACTATTACATACGTTTTTTAATTAATGAAAGTGACAAATGCCTGGACAATTAATTGTCTGTAACTAATTGCTGTTGTGTGTGTGTTCTAGATGTTTTCATGTGTGTAACTATATTTTGTGCCTGAAAAGAAATAAGAAAAATAATTTTTGAGAAATATTTTGCTTACTTATACAAAATGTGTTCATTTAATATCTTTTAAATTGCATATCACATACCAAAGCTAATTTAAACATTTATATTTCTTTGTGTTTTCCGTAAGCAAGCTAACAGCTTAGCCTACTAGATTAGCGCTAACGGCTTAAAAAGCACTTTTGATTAGCTAGAACGAGATATTGTGACAATATTCTACATTTTGGTCACTATCAGTATGGTTACAAGCATTATTCTTGATGACAAAAAAAAATAAAAACCAGTCTTTGGTTATTCCTTCGAAAAGCACTAGCGCACTCCTGTAAACCATATAAACAAGAGAATTCTTGAATCACACCGGTTAGCAAATACCACTGTCAATCCATAACACTGACTGAAGAAGCATCAAACAAATCAATGTCTCTGTTTTTTCACTTTCTTATCCCTCTCTCTTTGAGTTAAGGTTGAATGTGGGTAGACGCAGCCATCCAATTTTACAACAGATGAACCTGTTCAGCAGATGCTGCTCATTTCCCCCCAGGCCTTAAGGAGCATGAAGAGACAGATAGATTTCTGGATGACTGCGTCTGACACCTGCCCACACCTGTGTGGCTGGGATTGCATGCAGGAGACATGCTTCAGAGAACTGTCTGACCTTTAATCTGACCAGGCAAACAGTGCTGCTAATTAGACTGATTCAGGACTGTACTGGTTCACAGGTAAGAGTGTAAATTAAAAAAAAACAAAAAATACTTGAACGCTATTTAACATTGTTTTAAAATAATATAAATATTTCACTTTCTAAGTAAATGTGTTCAACATCATAGTAGGTATCAAAATTGGTTCTGAGAATCATTAAATACCCCTTTTATTAATTAATAACCTACATTTTGATATTGTGACAACCCTAACCTAACCATAAAATAGTATGTTAGGCACTTTTATAAGTTAATAAAACTATTATAAATGATTGTTCTATTGAGGTTACACTTTTGTGTGAGAAAGTGATCACTTTTGTCCCCAAAAGCAAACTTCAAAAGGTCCAAAAGGTCCAAAAGGTCAAACACACACACACACACACACACACACACACACACACACACACACACACACACACACACACACACACACAATAATCAAATCCCAATTGCTTTATGACAGTCTGACTAGTTCTGTACAGCATCTGGCGTCTCTTCACACCATTTGCAACACCCTCACAATAAATGCCTTACACAGTCAGAGCCAATGACATTTCCTCAGTTTTGTGGGTTATTTGAACATACAGATAGCTAGTGAAGTGGTCCATTAACACCCCAGATAAAAGGACAAACCTGATGAGCTCTAAATGCAATAAGACGGAACGTTATCACATCCCGCAAGGGGAACTTGAACACAGGAGGTTGACATTTAGTCATCCTACCAGCACACATAGATGTCCTTAATAACAAAAATGTGTGTGTGCACCAGTGGGCTTAATTAATTGGATATAGACAGTCCCCTATATTCGGATTGTAGACTGGAAAACACAAACAGAGACGTTATCTCAGCACATTATCCGTGACTCTCCGCTGGACTTTATTGCCAACAACCCGGAATGTGATTAATATTTGTTCTAATTTTAACTGTGGCTCAAAGTTAATACAGGCCAATCAATATTTAATGTTTTGGTGAATTTTCATAATTGCATTGAGTGAGAGTAATTGCTTAGCATTGTGGCTTAGATTTCTTATCTCACAGTGAGGCTGTAAACATGAAGGCTTTTATTAAGAGTATGGCCTTGGAGAAAAAGTTTCTTTGTAGATTCTTAAAGTTACTAAACTGCATTAAAAGTGCTAAAGACAAATCTCAGACTAACTGAGACTTAACACAAACTAAACAAAACGACATCTGAGTGTAAACCATATTTTGGTCACAGTTTTTATAAGAATCATTTGTTTATATTTTACAAATGAACATATAATGAATAAATTATAATAACATAATAATAAAATAATAGTAAATTAACAATAACCTACTTTAATAAATGCTAAAAATATTGTTGTTAGATCATAATACCTAATGCTTAATGTCAACAAATCAAACATTTCTCAAAAAATACTTAAATGTAATTTTATTAATAAGATTTGGGAGGAGCACATCAGATACTTAGCCTAATCAACACAGGTGGACCATAATCAAGTAATCAATCCCATAGTATAAATATCGCTGACTTCCCTCTATCCATTGACGGTTTATCAGCATCCCTCCTCCACCCCATCTCCTCACTTCAAGTTCACTTTATAAATAGACGGGGAAGGGGGGGTACTCTAGGTTCGGGCCATTCCCGAGCTCGGAGCCCTTCCCCGGACAGCACGCCAAATACGCATTCCATACCTCAGCTAATTATATGTAAGCGTGAACTATTGAATTGAAATATTTATTTAAAAACTCTTAAAATATTCTTTTTTTCTAAAACTTTAAATAAAATACAAATATAAAATCTATATAGTCATTTGTTTAAAGCATATACTGCTAGATTTTTTTAAAAGTGCATTGCAAGAAAAAAAAAACCCTGTATGTACACGTACAGTTTATTTCTGTTTTTTTTAAGTTTGATATCTGGAAGTGACAGGCTCTTTTTCTCTCTCTCTCTCTCTCTCTCTCTCTCTCTCTCTCTATATGTGTATATATATATATATCCTAGAGAAAACATTTTTAGGAAGTTATTGAAAGATTTAATGCTCAAAAGAACGTAAGGAGATAAACCTGCACAAGTTTCTGTGGCATCTTACACACTTCTCTATCCCAAGGCACTTTTTTATCCCCCCAGAGTGTATTTGGTTCATTCTCATGAATTGCATCACAAATAAGTAGCTTTTCTCTCCATATAGCTGAGAGGAGAATTTATTCTTCGGCTATCCGGAGCAGTCCTGCCCAACTTTTAAACAGTTATGAAATGGACTTGAATCCAGGGGCACACTTGGAAGACAAGTAAAGTTTACAGCCTTCCTGCAAGCATACTTTTTCTTTTTTATCTCTCTCTAAAGTCAGACACACATGGGTTTACTCCTATATGATTTCTAATGAAAAAACTAATTCTGCAATTAAATATTCACTGAGAATTATTGTGAACTCCAGAGACATTATCTGACAAATCTGTGTGACATCAGAGTTTGGTTTGGTCTAAAATCACATACTCACAAAACTGAATAACCATTGTCCTGCTCAGCCCTGATCTAAACATTTCTTCACCAAACACGGTATCACATACAAACTTGGATTCATCCTTGGGCGCTTGTTTGTTTGATGGTTTATGCCACATTTATGAGCATATATCTAAATATCGTCACACTTTTAAAATATTCAACGGCCTGAACTGTACTGAACTCATCTACTCCCATCATGCTAATGCATTACCTAATATCAAAGCCTAAAACCTGAGCTTGGAGAGTTTGAAACTCCAGGACTGGTGTGAATAAACTTGTTAAAACAAAACCAGCGGTATACCAGGTCAAGGTTGCTTTATTTCAGGACCCCTCTGAAGACAAGTAAACCAATTGCCAAGCAAAATGAAAAATCTGCTGCAAAATAAAAAATTATTTACAGGTGCTTCCACTCACCGACAGAGATTGAGAGGAGGGGCGGCAGCTCTTGTCCATGCTGATGGATGGATGGTGTAATGCGCATAGTCTTGTTGTGGTTATACATGTATGATATATTGAGCAGAGGAGGAGATCTGGCCACCATCCAGCATCACATTAAGCCAAATTTTATTGAAGCTGGCTAAGCACTCCGCTAAAATATCTCACAATGCATTAATGTGTTCACAAATAACTATGCTGAAGAGTAGATTATTAATAAATACTACAATCTTAAGTGAGATGGTTAAAAAAAATATGTAAATAATTAGATCTTTACTTAAAAAAAAAAAAGTCAATAGTGCTTTCTCACAACTACTACAAAACTGCTGTTGGGTGGTTGCCAGGCGGTTGCTATATGGCAGCTAAGGTGTTTTGATTGGCTGTTAAAGTGTTGCTGTTTGGTTGCTGGGGATTAATTGGCCACTCAAAAAATTCATTTGAAGCAGCAGGTAATATTTATGTCTGTGGACAAACAGAGTCATTTATAGCATGGGGAAATAAATGAATGCTTTATTACTTTATTAATACTTTATTTAATAATTAATTTTAATAGTTTATATTGCTACAAAATATTTATATTTCAAAATAAATGCTGCTCTTTTGAACATTTCTATTAAAAAAAAATAATCCAGAGAAGATTCACAGTTCTCAGAAAATTGTTAAGTAGCACATCTTTATAGCACTGATGATAATAATAAATATTTCTTGAGCACCCACTCAGCATATTAGAATGACTCTGAAGGATCATGTGACACTGAAGTCTAGAGTAATATTTGCTACAAATTCAGCTGTCGTAGCACAGTAATAAATTACATTTTAAAATATACAGTAATTTGGAACATAAAACAGTTATTTTAAATTGTAATAATATTTCATAATATTTTACAGCTTTTACTGAATTTTAGATCAAATAAATGGAGCCTTGGTGAGCATAAGAAACGTAAAAAAAACATTTAAAAAATCTTACAGACCTCAATGTTGTGAATGTTTGTTTGTATGAAGAAATTTTATAAAAATGTTTAGCAAGCACCACTAATACAATTCAACATCTAGTATTTAGCTTATGTAGGTCATGTAAAGGATTTGAACCCGAAAGGGATTTAAAAGTGACAAAAGATTCTTCAAAAAAATATTGTCAGTATAGTAAATGAACAATTATAAACAAAAGAGCAGGGTTCTGTGAGTTAAGCGTGAGAAACTGCAATAACAGCCTTGGCGCACCTTGAGCAGTTCCGCTTTACAAGCCTCAAGAAGCCTAGCTGTTCACTTGTACTATAATGAACCAGCTCCTATTAATCCAAGAACACTGGCCCCCTTTTGTTATTGCTAGCCATTTTCTGCTAATATGATAATGAGGCTTTAAACGCATTGGGTGCAGAGTTCACCGCAGCTTAAACTGACGTTCAATGGTGGAGCAAGCTTTTCTGTGGTTCTGGTTCAAGGTTTGTGTTCATGCTGCAATTAAATGGGGGGAAATTAACTACAGAGGCCTGTAACAGGGAATATGACAAGACTAGAGAGCTTTTAATTACTTATATATACATAATTATTAGTTTCTCCGATGACAGCAACAAAGCATTGGGGAAGTTTTTTATCCAATCCACCCTTTTTATCCAATCAGAAACCATTCTCTGCTTCAGAAGTATTCAAGTTGGCTGACAAGTCTTTGGAATGCAGAGTTTTAGAGATAAGGTGCATCTTCATCCTATATTCTAAATGCATATGATTGATGCATATGATGCATGCATATGATTGATTAATTCATTGGTTATTATTATTTATTACTTTTTTTTTTTTGCTCTTGTAATTTTTTATCAGAATATCATGACCCCCCCACCCCCTTAACCACTTGCTGCAGGTTCACATTTAGATTTGCTTCGATTTGAAAACATTTACAATTTGGTGTAGAAACATTTACTCAGAAACTGCTAGTAAATTTCACCACTATAATTCATTTCTTTTAATCCTTTACAAAGAAACGGCAAGTAACATTAATTTAAACATGAAATTTTGAAGTAGAAATACTGAAATAGTATTACTTGTATAAAATGCACTCCAAAAATCATTGTTTTGTTTGAAAAATATTTTTTACAGTGCATCAAATCAATGACCAATAAACTGAACAAAGTCCTCACCCTACATTTTTTAATCACAGGTCACAGTATGAAATACAGTAAGTAATCTATTTTTCTGCAAAAAACATACAAGCTTACACAGTTTGTGTGGCTTAGTTCTACTCACCGTCTTTGAACTGTCATTGAGATGAGACGTCATTCACCTTGTTTTAGTCAGGCTTTTTTGTTCTTTATCTATATAGGTGATATGAGTGAAGAGCAGCAGCATTTTTCGTCAGAGCAAATGTGTGAAGGTGCAGTACGGTGTCAATCAAATTCCGTCCTCCTCGATAAAACCCAGCATAGAGGTGAAGGTGACAACATTGCCAAGCTCTTTCTTACATTACATTTGCTTTCACTGGATTAGATACCCACTCAAAATATGGAAACTCAGAGCTGTCAGCTCAAGAAGATCTACAACACTGAAACAACAACAACAAAACAACAGTGTATCAACAAGATGAAGTTGATGTCAAATGCATCATCTTCATTTGTTCCAATTGTTCACTCTTTAAAGAAGCAGCTCCCAAAAATAAACTTCTGTCATGATTTACTCACCCTCATGATGATCCAAACCTGTATGTGCCTGTTTTTCTGTATGTGCTGTGGTTTGTCATGTTTGTTCATAAGTCAATGTTATTGCGTCCTCTGTTGTCCTACTCTTGCTGGACAGATATAGAAGAGGCCTTCTTACAGGTGAGTGAGTCAGAACCATATGTCATCTTCTGCCTAGAGACGAGAAAGAGTTTTGGATCAAACATGATATTTCTCCAATAATGCTGACATCCCTGCTCCTTTATGAGTCAGTCAGGGCAATTTGCCATCAGCCAGCCTTAAAAAATACACACAAAAAAACAAAACACGCACTTTAAAAGGTAGAAAAATGATTCCTTCTAGGGTACACTGGACAAGATGTTACTGGAAATAGATTTGGATGATGAGTCTATTCTCTAAGCGGGTGACTGACTTTCGGAATACTGAAAAATGTTTTTGTTTGGTCTGCGGATATAAATCAGTCTGTACTTCCATTACCTGTGTCACCGCAGTCAGTGTCTGTATTTCTTGGGCAAGCTACTTTCAAACTTTTGCAAGTTACTCATAATTTTCTTTTATATAAAGTGAAATACTTTCCCAACTCATTCTTTGAGTATTCCAGCTCAATCAATGGAGTTGGTATGTGGGTGGGGCCATATATCCAGCCAATGGTAAACAGCAAAGTGTTTAGGAAACTTAAAAAAAAAATAAAAAATAAAAATAAAAGTATAATTTTTTTTTTATAATTCTGTTTGGTGTCACTACTGGCACAGATATTACAGGACCTAATGTTCTAAAACGATGAATAGCAGAATTTAACTAAACATTTCACAACAGACATGTACAATAACATATATACCAATTTTAAATATATCACTGGACAAAACTTGCAGTCAGATTTCTATTCATTGTAGCCATTATCGCCATTGTATTCCTACAAACATAGCTGTATCCTTCTATTATTAGAGTCGCCTCATATGTGCTAATATATGTGGAACCGCAATTACCTTTGAGTGACAATCAGCAGAAAGTACCTCATATGCTAAATGGCGAATGAACATAAGTATCTCGCACTTCCATTTGCCGGGTCTCAGTTACGTCGCTGTTTATTCTCTTCTGCAAATTATGCCAACGAGAAGGCCATTAATTGCAGGGAGTGAGATCAATTGTTAAATTGTAATTTCATCCACTAGCTTGATGAAAGGCGAGGGAGTGGATCGAGAGGGTGTGGGCCCGGGCTACTCAGAGAGCGAGGATGACACCGCCGACAATAACGAGTTGTGTCTTTCCCATTAATCAATGCCTTCCATGCAATTTGCCATCTGTGAATTGGGACTGACCCATCTCGGGGGTCACTGGCCAATTTTCCACAGTGGTTGGTCTGAAATCACTGCACATGCCAGGCGTTGCTTGTGAGTGATTCGATCGCTCCTTAAATGGCTGCAAGCATTTACACTCAGAAGTTTTTACCTCCCACACCTGAAACTTTTTAAGGTATGAAAAATGTTTAATCTTTTGCATTTGACATTTGATATTAATGTCGAATTCATAGAGTGCTACACTACTCTACAGGTACTACAAAGTCCTATAATGTGCATTTGAAATTTGCAATATATAAAAATCATCATCCGTTTTTTAAAATTAGCTTTGACTGCATCCATTTGTCTCTGTCATAAACTAGAATAATAATTTGACTGAGTAACAGTTCCCTTTGGCATCTATCAGGCTTCTGACTACTTAAAGCTGAAGTGTCAATTTTTTTTTAAAGTTAGAATACTTTCTCCATTCCCAATTAAACTTTAGTGAATTATAAATAAGCCAACACTTTAAGTAGGTTGATTTCCTTTACAAACAAAGTTTAAATACTGTGGCTCTGCGGTGCTATCAAAACATTAAACTCTTTGTTTAAACAATCTGACTAGCTCAGCATAGCAACATTTGCCCAACCAATGGAGTGATTTTATTGCGGGTTTAACTGTTCACCTTGACCAATGGCAGATGGAAGGAGTGTTAAAGTGGCACGAGTGGCATAGAAACTACACTAACACCTTTTTACGATGTATTGTGGAGTAAAATATGAATTTCTCAAAACAAATGAGTGATTGTTTCAGTTGGAAAAACACACACAGAAGTGCACACATCTAGTTATCACCTCACTAACTGGCAAATCACTCAAGAGGGTCAAGTACCAGGCCGGGCCTCCCAGCAATTTACTCTTCCTATGACAGTGCAAACACTGCTAACGGAAGAAGAGAAGCAGACATCCCTAGACGCCTTTTTTTTCCTGTCTGCTTCTTGTCCACGATGAAAAAAACTTCTGCTCGCTTGTTAACACTACCATAATTGGTTTCAATGAAGAGGTGCACCATGGTGGTAATTGTATTTTATGATCATTGAATTTCATTAAGTATCTAATTGAAACAATGTGCCCTGGTGCTAGAGGGAAGCTAATTAAAGGAGGAGCCCCAAACAATCTGCTACCAATGGAGTGGGAATTGAAGAATTAATTAAATGCACAACTTAGCCAAAAAGGTGTATTTACTTAGTGAGAACATAACATGATGGTCAAGGTTGCTGCACAAGATCCCGGGCCCTATGCATAGGCAGTCCTAATGGGCCCCCCTCCCCTTGAAAATATATATTCCAGACTTTTCAAGGGCCCTCTCTTCCTTTGGGGCCCTGGTAATCAGTACTGGTTTTACCCCCAGTCCGACGCCCTGGGAAGGGTCAGTGACCCTTCAGCCAAAATTATACATATGACCAAATTATTATATCTTTCCAATTAGTTTGTTTAACTGTTTCACAACCTTTACATGCAAGTCCACCATAAAATGTATAAAATAGTAAATGTCAACTTACCATTTATGGTGGTCACAGAGGCACTATTTAACGCAATTCTTCTTGTGATTCCTCAAATCACAAATTTCTCCAGCCTAATAAATAAAAAATAAAATATAATAATAGAAGATGCACAACTTACACTTTTTGCTACGAAATTCCACAAACAACCCTTATGTAAATAATTCCCTGACTTTTGTTTAATGCAAAAAAAATTGTGCCTCAGGGGTTTGAAGTAACACATTAATTTACTTGGAAGGGATTTCTATCCCACCCACATCAACCAAAAGGAGGAACCCAAAAGGATATTGCAGTTTTGCAAAAAAAAAAAAAGGGTGGGGGGGGGCGTTGGGGTTATGGAATGGTGGCAAAAAGACTTAGCCGAGAGTTCATGAGAGGAAAATCTAATTATAAACCTGAAGTCCAGATTTCTCCCTCACCTCTTAAGCTTACTGAGCCCAAAAGAGACTTGGTGAATCTAATTTTTTGTGTCAAAACACCCCATTCCGTTTTGTTCCTCATCCCTCTAGAACAAATCAATGAGATTCATTAGGTTTAGATCCCTTGGGATTAGTTGTTGCACAGTCACCAAGATAAGGAGGATAAGGAGGAGATGAAGAGGGAGAGAGAGAGAGAGCAAGAGAATGAGAGAGGAGAAGAGGCACAAAAACAAATTAATGGTGCTCCATCATTGCAGCTGAATTAAAGATAGTGTGCAGCCAAACAATTTTGCTGCAACAAACATCACAATAGTGTACTGTATTCAGTAAGAGCTTCTGCACATTGATTTGGCTGTCTAACCATTAGTGATGTCTGGCTTCATGTCTCATTGTTTTAGAGCCCATAAGCTCTCCTTATCTGGCCAACATGATGGTGCAGGCTATGCTCAAAGCCATCGGACAATGTGCTACCTGTCAGCTTCTTTGCACCTTCATAAACTCATGTTTGCTTGTCTAAAATTTGGCCTTTCAAACAGACATTTATTGTGTTTACATAATAATGGGAACAATGCCTAGAAATAATAAATGCATAATGAAAAAGTTACATTTTATAAAGCACCATGATTTTTAAAACTGACATAAAAAGTAATAAAAAATATTTTACCAAATTATTTTTACAAAAAGGGGTTTCAAGCATTAAAACAATAAAAGTTTAATACATCTTTAATTGAATGTGTACTGTTTAATATAACTTTTTTTCTGAACATTGAGAAATGGCGTGTGTTCCTGATAGTGATTTCATTGTTCCACCATTAGATGGCGACAAGAGATGTTTTTACGATTGAGTCAGCAGTAAAGACTTTTATATTGAAAGAGTCTGAAACAGGGTTGTACTTTCAACAACACATCGTAAGGCCCTGTCCACACAACACGGTTATTTGCCAAACCGCAGTTGGCCATTCATCCACACACAAACGCAACACCAGATTACTGAAACCGAACATTTTTGAAAACTCCTGCCAGGGTGAAGATTTTCAAAAATTCCGGTTGCAGTGTTATCGTAGACAGTGAAACCATAGTTTTTGGCTTGTGATGTCGGTGCATGCGCTGTTATCTCTGCCTACTGGAAGCTTTTTCAGGCTTCTAATTGGCCAACATAGTTTTACGGTTGGCATGCTCTTGACAAACTAAAAACTCAGTTTTTAAAAATACCCATGTATGTGTGGACATGGCCTAAGATGCAGCCAACAAATGCAGTGAGCAGTGCTGTCATCGGAAATCACCCTTAACAGATGAAAGATAGTTTGACAAAGATATCGCTTTCCTCAGTGAACATTCAAACTAATGTTTTATTTTGAATATGATATTTGAGCTGAAGAATTAATGCTGGATCAGATGCAGGTAATCACACTCGCTCAGTTAATCTCTTTCTTATAATACTCTACATAATACAGTGAGCTTTTAATACAATAAGCTTTTAATGGCAACTCAATGTTCCTCTGATACTAGTTCTAAAGTGACATTTTCAAATTAGTAATGGTGGTTTGAGCTCAGCTGTTAAACTGTCAAACTAAGATTTGAATCTGTGGTGGAAGGAAGTAGTTCTGCACAAAGGTTGTTGTTTCTTATTTATTTACACACTCTTGCCGACAAACTGTTGTATAAACACAATATCACACTTGCAGCCATGCGATATGGCTGTATATTGGATACAGAAATTGGATATATTTCTTCCATGATGAAAGAACATGCCTCGCTTGTTACCACTATATTATTTCACCCTTATTTTGGAATTATATACACAAAGGCACACACACACACACACACACACACACACACACACACACACACACACACACACACACACACACACACACACACACACACACACACACAAATTGGAATAGAAATGAAATAGAAATTAATCAATTAATCATTTTCTGATGCGTTTTATGATTTTATTCATATTAAGTTCTCTGAATCCTTGTTTTGTATTTTTTTTATTAATAAATAAATAAGGCATATTGTGCTATAACTCAACCTAAAGTGATTTATTGTTTCTCAGGTTGTCCTGCTGACTGACATGTACACTGTGTTGAGTTATTGGACAGCGACAGCTCTGGGGGCCTATGAGATGTTATTATTGACTGCTGAGGTGAAAGTATTTATAACCCACAGATGATGGCCCCTCTCACCTTCCTCTGGTCGGGACATCACGTCACTTTGGGATTCCTGAGATGGTCTTCGACTGCACCTTTTTGAGGTGAGGTTTTATTGCAACTGATCTCGCACCCCCCCCCCCCCCACAAGAATCTGAGATCGAGGGTCTTGAAGCATGTCAGAGGAATTTCAATTCTCACTGCCTTCCAAGTAGGCACGGCCTTCGAGGAGAAGATACAAAGGCAGTCACTTGTGAACTTTACATTTGCAATTGTCAGAGGCATGCAGAGGCACAAGAACTTGAGACAACTAACACATATCGGTTAAAAGCATTGCAGTGGATTTTGAGTGTTGGTGGGAGGAAGAGAAGACATGGCACTCTGTCTTCTGGGAAAAAAAATCTCCTTTTTTATTTCAAAAATAAAGGGGAAAATAGAGAAGACATGGCACTCTCTATGTTTCACATGAGGGAACAGATTGGGCCAGTCACTCAACGTCATCTTTTCTCTAATTGGAATGAAAGTGTAAAACAAAAGCACTGTGCCATCACAAATGACAAAGGTCTCTAAGAAGGGCAATATGAAACACTGGCATTAATACTGGGGCTTACCCTCCAATCAAACCGCCATTCATGTAGCGTTAAGCAGGAAGGTGTAATTGGTGCCAACACAAAAACAATTCAGAGATCAGGCAGCTGTGAGAGCCCTCGCCTTTGCTTGCTTTAATTAAAGAGAGAATTAGTGGGATGGAGACTCTCCACGCATTTCAGCTTCATGCTCGAGTTCCAAAGCTTGCTTTGGTGGAAACAATGACATCCAATTGAAATGTTCCATTTTGGGGTTTCTTCTCATGATGCTCAGTGACATTTAGTAATGGTTTGTCTCTCTGTGTGGTTTGTAACATAACATTTCAGAGTCATTCTAAGAAAAGGGTGTTATTTCTGTAAAAGTATTCTATCAGATAAGTGCTAAAGAATAGCTGGAGGTAAATTATTTAAAGGGGTCATATAATGCTACATGCACTTTTACAAGTTGTTTGAACTGAAATGTGTTTTGGCAGTGTGTGTACACAACCACCCTATAATGATAAAAATCCACCAAGTGTTTTTTTTTGTAATCTCGTTAAATGTTTTCCCCTTTCTCAAATCGAGCCGTCTGACCGTGTGACGTCACACAGTTGGAGGCCCCTCCCATGATTGTTTGATTGACAGCAGCGCTTCAGCACAGACTGGACTTGTGTCTTACCAGAGCGGCAACCTCCCACTCTCTCTCTTGTAGCCAACAAGGAAGTGACTAAAACTGTAATTCATCGATGTTTGGATCTGAAAGAAATGCGCCCTTGATTTATTTAAATGCATTTATGTTCTCCCAAATCATTCATGATCCAGCCTATAAGAGTATAATGTATTTTTTACAGGGTAAAAAAATGTGTTTTTTACACTACCATTGAGAAATTTTAAACAAACCATGTTACAGACTTTTCATTAAAAGCCTAAAGAATCATATCAACTTGTGGAAAATGGCCATTATATGACCCCTTTAAATGATATGTTGGGATATTCTGAAAGTGAGATGGGGTGGAACATTTAAAGCCACAGTGTCTGTAAATCTCCTTTACATCAAGGACATGGCATCCTAAAAAGCCTTAACTTAACATGTGTTACATATTGTGGACATAATTGGTATTTTTTCATAAAATTTTTATATAAAATGGCCATAAGGTTCATGGCTCTCTCATCTTTGATAGGCTACTCTGGCTTTATGCAAAATATATGTTTGCTTATACAAAAAGCAACAATTGTTGAAATGGATTGAAGCAACAGTAGGAAAACAATAGCTAAACGAAATTGGACCAGAGTTGGGTGAACATATATCAAGTGGGAAAGCCATTTATAAAGCTGTCAGCAGCCATTCTGACTCTCTCTGAGCCTCATTTAGAGTCGTAGTTTCAGCCTGCTGTTCACTCGCCCGCCACATTCAGGGATTAACACAACGAAAGAAGAAATGAGGAGAAGTGGGGGACTGAAGAAAAGTAGTAAAGCTTCACATCACTTCCTGTGGCCATATCATGGGACAAATATACTAATTTTGCTGTTGTCCTTAGAGCTGATATGGGTCATTCAGTGGTATCTTTGAAGATGCCTCAAAGACTAACTGCAATTTTATTTGTAAGAAAAGGCAAGAAAGCACAAACCTTGAGGGGAAGGGATCAGAAATATCGCAAGCCACTTTGGGAGTCTCAAAATTTCAATGTGTTGAATAACACTTTAATAATAGTAATTCGTTTTGGGCACCTTTCAGTTTTTTTTTTAACAAGGTACTTTTTTCAAAGAGCAGTTTCCTAAAGGCAACACATTTACTTTTTTCTCCATTGCACTGCAATGTGTTAAAAATGACAATACTAATAAACTAATAAACTTGACAAATATATATATGTGTATATAAATTATTTACATTTATTTTCATACACATACACACTCATAAATATACATTCATTCACACATGTGTGTGTCTATAAAAATAATTTTATGTGCTATATTTTTATATTATATTGTTATTTAGATTTATTTTTTCAATAATTTTACAAAACAATTCTTCATTATACGATAAATAATAGTGCTCCTGTTCAGCCCTTTATTTGCAGCCTTTCTATACTGTACCTAAAAAAATGTAACTACTTTTTGTCAGTAGCTTGTAGTGTAGTAGGCCTCAAAGTGAAGCTCCAGTTTGGAAAAACCTTCACCAACACCTAACAGCTATCACTCTAAACTTAGGAGCTATTTGTACATTAATTGTGGGTGCTTTTTTACAGCAACAGCTAATCAAGAAGTGGAAATCGGCTTCACAACGGAAATTACTTTGTTAATGAACACAATAATACTGTAAGTGCACCAAAAGCGTGTATGTGTAAGCAGAACTGAAACTCTTTTTTTATACTTCAGAGCGAAGGCATAGCTCTACATGTTTGACAAATCTTTTTGTTAAAGGGGTCATATGATGCTGCTAAAAAGAACATTATTTTGTGTATTTGGTGTAATGAAATGTGTTTATTTGGTTTAAGGTTTAAAAAACACATTATTTTCCACATACTGTACATTATTTTTTCTCCTCTATGCCCAGCCTTCTGAAACGCGTTGATTTTCACAAGGCTCATTGCTCTGAAATGTGAGGTGTGCTGTGATTGGTCAGCTATCCAGTGCATTGTGATTGGCCGAATACCTCAAGTGTGTGACGGAAATGTTATGCCCCTTAGCAAATTGTGATGCCCTGTCTGGCCGGAGTGACAAGACATAAGACATAAACATAAAACCCATTATAAACGTGATATAAAGATCATTTGTAAATGTGTCCTTGTTTGGAAGGCCAAACAAAGTAGTTTTGTTTTCTCAACGAAACAACGTCACACAGCGAAGGGAGGCCTAGAGTGAGCCATGGCCTAGAATAAGTGGAAGCTGGCTTGGATGAGCTGAGAAGGGTGGGGCGGGCTTGAGAATGGCGTGGCCAGCGTATTCTACGAAGGCACATCCGGCAGTCTTCCAGGAACCATGAGACGACCCCTAGAGTCCGGGCTGGACTCCACTTCGTCCACTGTGGAAGCCGATCCAGCGATCCACAGTGCAAAGTTGATGTATTTCATCAGCGACTAGCACGGATCAGCTCCAGGCATGACGAAGCAAATATCATCCTCTTTTGGAAGGCCAAACAAAGTAGTTTCTCTTTCACAACCAAACACACAGCATATATACAACATGGCGGAGGCAACAACAATACTACAACAAGAATAAAATGTACACCTTCTTTCTTTGCATGAACATCTGGGCAGCATATGCAGATCTTCCCACATAGTGGGAATGAGCCGTTTTAGAGGGGCGTGGTTTACTGTTAACTTTTATAAAGAATATCTCTTTGGATTTGAGACTTTAGTCTTTGCAACCTCACAGATCTTCTTTATGAACCAAGAGCTTGTAACACTCCAAAGAGAAAGGAAAAATTTAAATCGCATCATATGACCCCTTTAAAGGAAATAGCTAAGACTTTTAAGGCTCGACATTATGAACTCCATTCTTTCCTGAAGGGAAAATTCAAGGCTCAAACTACAGTTCTGCATCAGCCTTGATATATTGTCCCGTTGAGATGGTCCAGCTCTCTACAACCTGCTGTGAGCTGTCCAGGTCGGTAACAGTGACTAAAGGATTGTTACATTTAGCCAAGCTGAGGCAAGGCGCCCCATGCGTCACTTGTGATTCAAGCACTCCTCGGGAGAGCTTGTCAGTGTGTTTTCTCAAGTCACAGAGCTCAGACCCCATTACCCCCGTCCCCTCAGCCACCCTCCTCCATTTTATTAGCTGGGTAATGGCACAGATACATTATCAAAGATAATCAGAGTCAAATGAAGAAAAGTGGTGCAGTGAGAGTGCAAGAATTGCCATCGTCTCTACACGGCAAGACAGTGCGGTCAGGGCGGCTATGAAGCAAACACACACACACACACACACACACACACACACACACACACACACACACACACACACTCACACGCGCACACACGCGCACACACACACGTTTCGCTCCATCAATGCCACCACCGCATCCTGCCTACACACACACACTGACAGGAGGAGCTGTTTTACATTCCTGTGGTGTCAGCAACTTCAAGTGGCTTAAAGCATGGACAGGCCTCACAAACTATCAGAATCTCTATGCCAGGGTTTCAATCACTCCAGAGCACAAGACTACAGAGGCAGACAGCACAAACAAACAGACTAAAACATGGACATTTTCGAAGATTGCATGCACATTATAACCTGCCAGAATTAATTAATGTAATGTTTATGTTAAAGATGAATTGTCAATGTCATTCATACTGTAGGTTGCTTTTCCCAAAAAGTGTGAAAACTGTTCTTTGTTGAAAAACCATTGCTCCCATGTTAACCAGTTGTGTCATTTTGTGTTTGATCAACCAATGGAAGATTGGACAAATTGAACAAATTGCCTTGGAAACCTGTTAGAAAAACAAAAATTATTTTTGCTATTATTTTCTAGTAATCAGAGGTTAATTCCAGTTTGGGATAATAGAATTAATTAAATTCTTCATTTTTTCAATTGTTTTAGCTTTTGATGAATGCAAATCAAAAGACAAAATTATTCCTACAAATTATTGACACATCTGACATCTGTGCAAAAAACAACTTCAGATTATGTACCACCTGACAGAGGTGGGAGTATGTGCAAGTCACATGTAATTCTCAAGTCTTAACCTTCAAGTCTCAAGCAAGTCCAAGTCATTTTTTTTTGTGAGAATCAAGCAATTCAAGTCAAGTCATAGCTTGGATCAAGCAAGTCACTTTCAAGTCATACAAATGTTTGATGATTTAACTGAATATATATATTAAAATAACTTAAACCTACAGTAGTTATGGACTATGTGAGTTTTATTTGCAACAAAACAAAATTACAATATGCATTTCTACTCAAAAAGTGTCCACATACAGCTTAGTTGTTAATAAAATAAAAATCTAAAATAAATAAATAAATAATAATTAAAACCACATAGGCCTAGATGTAAATGTAACTGAAACTATCCAACATAAAAGCATGAAAAGTATTTAGATACAGCTTTTTCAATATGCCTCAAACACTGAAGAAAACAGTGAAAAAATTTAAACAGTTCACTTAAAATAGTTTCTATGTCACCAAATGGCATTATTCAAACATGCATCACCTTTATGGGACATGAACACACAAAGGGATACTCCACCAGGTCAAGTCTCAAGTCATGAATATCAAGTCAAAGTCAAGTCTTTTATGAATATTTGTCAAGCAAGTCTCAAGTCCTAAAATTTGCAACTTAAGTCTCACTCGAGTCAAGTCATCTGACTTGAGTCCACCACCTCTGCCATCTGAGTTAGAAAAAAAAAAAAAAAACTCAAACAAACCAGTAAATCGATTAACATTATGAAACCGATTCAATTCTAAGTAATGACTTGATCAGCCACTTTCAAACTCCTTCCCTTTACATTCTTTCTACTTAGCACAATACAAACCAACAGACAAATTAATAAATAAATATTAATAAAAACAAACCAGTAAAACTATTAAATTATAAAACAAATCCAATTATAAATTCGGATTGATGAGCCACATTTTAAAGACTTTGCATAATGTCAACCAATGGCCAAACAAACAAATAACACCAATAAAAGCTAACAAACAAATAGCATTTTTTTTCTTTACTAATTTACTAAAAAAGTCCTGTTCTTAAATAAATATTACTAAAAACAAACAAACCAGTAAAATCAGGTAAATTAAAAAAAACAGATCCAACTCTGGATCGGCCACATTTTAAAAACCACATTTTAATAATGTTAATAAAAAAATACAAAATTAAAAACTGCAAAAATATATTAAAAGGCCACATCCACCCAGAGCCAGAGCTTTTCTTATCTGATTATCTGATCTTTGTTCTAAAAAAAAATTAAATAAAAAAAACCAGAAATATTGCATCTTCTCAAGAAATATCTGCATACACACGGAACCACTGAAATCGACTAAAAACAGTGTAGTATACAATTCAGACCTGTATGTGGTGCTGTAATTCTGCCACAGAGATGCACTAAAAGTGTAGAACAAGACTTGAGCATGCATAAACCTTGCTAGCTGTATACAAACATTTTTACTTTAGTAATTTTAGATTTTTCTTTAGTAAAGCTAATAGGCTCAGTATCTTGTGCAGCATGAACACAAGCATAGTCCACCATTGTTGTTGTTCTTGCTGTTACGTGACGTAGTGGTGTCTGACTAGGGTCGAGACATGGGGTGATGACATCATCATTTCACAAAATATACAGATTGCCTGTGCACACGAAAACGCAAGGGTGTCATTTTCAGATTTATTCACTTTGGGACGCTAGATCCATCTGGATAAAACGCTTATATGGTACAAAATGTTTACATGTACAGCTAAACGCAATGGTTAGAGAGTCGGACTCGCAATCAAAAGTTTGTGAGTTCGAGTTTCGGGCCGGCAGGAATTGTGGGTGGGGGGAGTGCATGTACAGTTCTCTCTCCACCTTCAATACCACGACTTTGAGCAAGGCACTGAACCCCCAACTGCTCCCCGGGCACCGCAGTATAAATGGCTGCCCACTGCGCCGGGTGTGTGTTCACAGTGTGTGTTCACTGCTCTGTGTGTGTGCACTTGGATGGGTTAAAAGCAGAGCACGAATTCTGAGTATGGGTCACCATACTTGGCTGTATGTCATTTCACTTTCACTTTTTTTTTTCAATAAATACAAACAAATAAATAAATTGCTATTGTTTTAGCAAATTGACTTATTGCACGCAACACCTATTTTTCATCATCCAATACATCTTCAATAGATAAAAGTCCTGTTCCAGTTTTTTTCTTCTAGCTTTACATCCTCTTTCACTTGAAAATACATTAAATCAAACAAGTAATATGAAGTGCAAACAGCAATTGACTTTAATAGGTTCTTCGTGCCGCTTCATATTTTCATATGTTTTTTCACCGATCTCATTTGTAGAAGTAAAGCAGCTCATTGATAGCCATGCAAATGTATCTATCACAGTTTAAACAGCATAGCGAAATCTCCACTGTTTGAGCATTTCTCCGTCACAGACTGTACATCAAATTGATCAACTCTAATTCACAGTATGATCTTATAGGGAACAAGTATTTTTAACTATAATGACACCATTACTTTCAAAAGGTCTTGATTAAAATCTCAACCTCTGTCCTCTCCAGCTCATAATAGCGCAATTTGTCTGCTTGACTTAAGTAGACCTCCACCATCTCACTCGACCCCATCAGAACCTATAACCGATTGCGGCACAAAATGACAGATCCCTCATGTGAATTAAATAAAATTAGGGAGTCCGTTTTGGCTTTCCTTTATTGGATCAATGCTGTGCTCTTCCAAGGTGGATGCAGAACCATTGTCTGCAGGATACAAATGGGAACATTTAGTCCATTTCGATCTGTTTAGGCACCCAAAGGCTTTTGATCCATTGCCCCCTCATCAAACTGTTTCACGTAAAAATTATACGAGCTGTAATCTCCCCCCCGAGAGAGGAGAGCACACAAATAGTGTGCTGCTGCTGGAGTCATTCAGTTGCCTGGTGTGTTGTATGAACATGTAGTCGGTAAAGGATGCTCTTTTCAACAGGGAGCAGGCATCGATCCGCTCAAGTCATTTGCTGTAATTGAATACAAAAATGTATTCCCATCAGCCGAGAGGTGAGGAGCAAGCGATATTTACTGTCAGATCCGTGTCTGGAAGTATCCACTGGTTACAAAAAGGAAAGATCAGCAGAAGCATCTTGATACTAACTGGGCTAAAAGCTTAGTGGGTTAAGAAAGGTCACTTCCTGTCTAAATCTTAAGAAGAAGCTACAAAATGGACCATAATTTATGATGGTTAGGGGCGCAATAATATTTATATTCTGTCTGATACATCTATCTATCTATCTATCTATCTATCTATCTATCTATCTATCTATCTATCTATCTATCTATCTATCTATCTATCTATCTATCTATCTATCTATCTGCCTACATCTATTTATTCAATCTATATATCCATCCATCCATTTATAAACACACATTTTATATATACTTAAGTACTGCAGATTACATACCACATGCTAAAAAACTATAAGAAAAACAAACTGACAAGTGCTAATGTGGGCGGCAGTTTCAAATTTAGCTTGTGACATTTCCTCATCCCAGTCCTCCCTCTTCACTGCCATTTCCCTTTATCTCCCCATATCAATAAAAGTGCCAAAAAGGCCAAAATGAAACATTTTTAATCTTAAAGTTCATTCTCAATAAACATGCCGCTCTTAACGCCAGGCACCATTCAAGCTGATGGGATTTTATATTGCAATCATGTGTCATCTTTGTATCAGACAATCAACAGCATAGTTAGTTAGATACCAATCACCCTTGAGGACATTTACATGCCTTTCTGCACTAAAATCCTCAATTCTAGAGATTTTAACGTTAGTCCACCTCAAGAATACAGATGCTTTATCATCCATCCTAGAATTCCCACAGGCAGTTAAATTAAAGTCGAAGGCCTGTCTTACGCCGCCAGATGGAAAAAACATATTTTCAAATGTATTGTGCATTTCAGCATTTTGCCCTTTACCACTGCAGAGAGCATCTGAGCTGTCACTTTGAAAGCTTTATCTCAGCATCTACAAGTGCCCTTTGTGATAAGGACAGTAGATCACCCATTAAAAAACGGTCACTCTACCCATGCACTCTCCCTCCATTCTTATTTCAAACTCTGTTTCTCAGCCCTTTGGTATTTAACTTTTTTTCCCTCCTTGTGTATTTTGCATGCATATATATCGACAGATGCTGCTAAGCAAATCCCACGTCAAAATGACATCTGCGGCCCGAATGGAAATATGTTTAATCTATAATTTTATGCATAATCTATCATATACCCTCTTCCCTTCCAGTTCTCCTTCTCTTGCTCCCTTTGCCTGCGTCTGAAATGTCTGACTTTGAAAGTGCATTAAAATGTCCTGTTCCTGAGTGGTACGGGCATAAGGGAGAGGGTGACGGATGGAAAGTGCATGAGTATGACTCCCTCTGAGAGCTCATGATTGATGTTTGTAGCGCAGGCCAAAAAATGGGTAAGAGGTCTGATGTCTACTATGTCATTTGCACTGACCGTCCAACTGAAAACGACAAGGGAGACATAGAGTGAGATCATAGAGTGAGATCGATCTATCTATCTATCTATCTATCTATCTATCTATCTATCTATCTATCTATCTATCTATCTATCTATCTATCTATCTATCTATCTATCTATCTATCTATCTATCTATTCATCTGTCCATCCATCTGTCCGTCTGTTCTTCAATCCATCCCATCCACTTCATCTGCATGTTTTGATACTTTTTTTGTTTCATCAGGCATTATAAACAGCTATCCCTTGAATTCCTAATTTGACTTGTTTCAATGATGTACAAGTTGTACAAAAATATGTTAAATAAACTTTCGCCAACTACACTAAATAAAAAACATCGAATTTGTGAACAAGGCACACATAACAGTATAATTTGCCTAATAAGCCTAATTTGCATAAAGAGGTGCATATTGTGCTGAAAATATATATATATATATATTTTTTTATAGTGCAGTACAATTTTTGCATATTTACACTTAGTTAAACTAAACTGTTAGAGAATAAGACAGTTCAGCGAATTCACTCCATTTTTAACTGGAAAAGGCTGTGGTGCACATTTAAATTTAAAATAGTCAGTACCGGCTATTTTTTCAGATGACATGACATCCGCCAGTTTGACTTTCACCAAATCTGCTTCCCTTGAACTTCAGATGAACAAGAAAATATTCACTTTTCGTCTGTGTAACAATGAGCAAACTGCAAATGGTGTAGACCAATATCAACAGCACAAGAAATAAATTACACAGCTCTGTCAACAGTTCTATTTTTATATGGCGGGGCGTTCTGATTAAAATGCCATCGGCCGGGTTCATTTTCTATGATGTTTCTGTTAAACTTTACACACTTGACTTGTTCTGTCCTGAAAACTGCAGGTAATGCTCTCTGGGTGCACTGACGCTCTAGGCTCCTTCTGAAGCCATCTTGGATGTTACGGTCAGGAGGCAAAATGTCAGACGTGGACGTTCAGTTGTGTATGTTACTCCAAGTCTGTCTAGACCGTGATATATTTGATTTGTAAGGGTTAGCGCATGAAGGTGAAGTGATCCACAACAGATGCTTGAGGTTTGTTTAAAGAATATAGTGAAGTGAAACATGTACAGTTCACATTTCACCCCAAAATAAAAAAAGAGATATTTTTCTGAAAATTAAGCACGTTTTAGGTCCATTCGGTTTTTCAGTTTGGTTTTCCGCATGAGGGTTGACAGATAAGCACATTTCTTCCCTAAAAAAAGTTTACATTTGAAGATGTTTTTGTCATTCCAGAACTTCCAGTTTTTTTTTTAAATAACTAACCCCCGGTCAAAACCATAAACCATAAAAAGACAATAAAACAAATAAACTCACAGATCTAAAATCACTGAGCTTGAGTTTACAACTGAGAGAATCCACTGTAGATGTAGACATGCAGCCATCTATACCAAATGAATGATTCCTTCTCTAGGGCATTCAAGGAATGTCTTTTGACATTACAATGTTCTTGTCTTTAGGGTTGTAAGTGACTCTCAAATGTTTAACAGAAAATATTCTATTAGACTATTAATATGGCCACACTGAAGCTTAGATGTTAGCTTAACTACATTATTTAATAGAGATTTAGCAAATATTGTATACTACAAATCATGCAACAAAGCTATTCAAGTTAAGAGTTAAGTAGCAATGACACTCGCAAAAAACATATTTTACCAATCAAGTTGTGTGAAGGAATCAGTACAAGAGATCAGCAAAACAGAAATGGTTCACTGAATTATATAGACACTTCCTTTACATCATAAACTATAATAGGATAACAAAGATAAACAGAACATATAGATAAAGTGGAAATTCAATCATTTGAAACAAACCTGCAAATTCATCCTTCTACATGTAAAGAAAAAGATAAGTTAGCTTGTGAAGAACAATGTACTAAAAAGTAAAGACAATTAAAAAACACAACAAATATGAATTATAAAACATATAGCAAGCTACATTCTTAAATATAAAGGTTCTTTATTGGCATCTCATCATCATCATCACCATAATCATATGGTCCCATGCATGGCACATTGGGCAGCAAGAGTTCTCCAGCGATTTTGGTCATTTGTAACAGCGTCAACACCGTCCTACTGTATAAAATGTTTATAGCTTCTAGGGATGTCGCGATATACCGGTATTGACTATAACCGTGATATTCAAAGAAACAATTATCGATATCGTGTTAATTTAGTGTGTGATGATATACAACGTTATATTAACCTGTTAACAGCGGTTGTCTGTGTTCATATAATTAAGTAATGGGTGATCATTTTAATAAGTACCGCACTTTCTTTACTTGTCTTATTTTTGTATTTTCAATCTTTACGGCCTGTGTGTTGTAACACTTTATTTCTTTGTTCAAATCTATTGACAGTTACATAATTAAAACTGATCTTGAAAAACTGAGCGACCACATTGCTTCATTAAACTTAATAAACAATAAGGTTAATTAGTTAACATTAGTTAACATGTATAGATAACATAAATAATAATAAAAAATATTTCCACAACATTTATAAATCTTAGTTCCTGTTAATTTCAGCATTTACTAATGCATTATTAAAATGACAAGTTGTATTTGTAAACATTAATGCACTGTGAACTAACAAACAATGAATGAAATAATGTTTTTATTAACATTAACTAAGATTAAGATTAATAAATTGTGTAATAAATGTATTGTTCATTGTTCATTCATGTTATTTAATACATTAATGTTAATAAATGACATCTTATTGTAAAGTGTTTCCATTAATATTTATTCATTATATTGTTGAACTCGACAGAATGTTCTCTATTGTTATGTCAAAGGAGCTTCAAAGAAGACGGAGAAAGCCAGAGTCTTGTGCCCTGCGTTTATCAGTATCCGTATGTCCGTTTGGTGAAAAAGAAAACCTCAATTAACAAAGTAAGAAATAATCTGACTGATATCTTTTCCCCCCAAGGTTTCTGTAGATATCACAATATATTGATTTCACGAGTTCACCCTTACATCTAATCTGAAAGCGAATAGTAAGCATATTTTGGCGTGCTGTCCTGGGGGAGGGGTCTGGGCCCGGAGCATAGCCTGAAACCAAAGAACTCCCCCTATCCCTAATTTGGGATAAAATAGATTAGAAGTGTGGAGTTAGGGTGGATGAGGGATGCCGAAAACTGTCATAGGACAGGAGGTAGGAAGGCTGGATATATATACACTTGTTGTGCTAGTTAAGATGGTTAGCTAAACGAGATGCACCTGTGCCAAATTGGATGATTATCTGATCGTGCTCCTCCCGAACTTTGTTAATAAAACCCCATATCGTGAATTCTTATGGCCACAATAACCATGATATGAAAAATCTAATATCGTGACAGCCCTAAGAGCTTCTTAATGCTCCTAGGCTGTTTTGGCACCAAGTCTTTCAAGGTTGTCCTAGCTTCCTTTTCCCTCTGGGGGGTACCCAGCTTAAAGCGATTTTTGGATAACGATGATCAGGCATTCGCAAGATGTGGCCAAATAATTGCATTCGGTGCTCCATTACAATTTCCGACAGATGTCTTGAGTTGGACCCTTGTAGTATTTCTTCATTGCTTATGTGGTTGTGATAGGAAATGCTAAGGATCACCTTTAGAAAGGATCACCCTTTTGACAAAAGACAATGTCGTTGAACTTCTACACCTCCATCACTGAGTCCATACTCACCTCCTCCATCACCATCTGGTACTCTGCTGCCACTGCCAAGGACAAAGGCAGACTGCAACATGTCATCCACTGTGCTGAGAAGGTCATTGGATGCAACCTGCCACCTCTTAAGGACCAGTACATCTCAAGGACCCTGAAGTGGGCAGTTAAGATGTTGACTTACCTTTCTCACCCTGGATAAAGATTTTTTAAATCACTCCCCTCCGGCAGGAGGCTGCAGTCCATCAAGACCAGAACCTTACAAAAAGGAAACCTAAAATGGTTCTTCTATGGCATCACGTTGAAACCCTCTTTTGGAACCTTTATATTTTAGAAAGTACTTTTACTATGTAGCTTGTAATGCAACTATTTTCTCTCATGGATAACTTTCAACGTAGCTTAGCTAACGTTTGGTATTTTTTCTATTTTTTATTTTTTTGTAGCTTGCCCAACACTGGTCATAGCATACAAAAACCATACAAAACTGCTTGCAAGAAGCTCTAAACGATGGCATGATTTTCTATAACCTCAAACACAAGAATCGCTTCTTTTGAATGCCAATGCTGGATGACAGTTCTATTGGAAACCATCTTGAATTAAAGCGGCCGAGAGTGTCTGATGATATTTGACCCACAGTCTATAGATGGCAGAGAATTTGTTTTCAGATGATATTTTCTCAAGTGTGCCTTGAACAGCCATGGAAAAAGTATGTCGGCGAGAGGCTTGTACTGACAGATCAAATGGAGCAGAGCTGGGGATTGTGGGATACATCAAGTGGGTTGTAAATCTCTTCGCTTGGACTAATGAGTGTGACAAGTGTGGGCCGCGACGTGTTCCCGAGACTGACAGAGGTAAGTGGGGTGGCGTTGACAGCGCAATGATGTCAGCGGCGCACTTGCTTATGTGTGTATGCGTTTTAGAGACCGCACTCTATCCAAAGGAACCTCATTAACATCAAGGTAAATTTTATCAGACCCCAAGCTGTCGTTTTTCTCACATTACCAGCGGGTATGAAAGAAAAAGCGAGGAAAAAATGAAGGGCGAATTAGGCTACATGCATGGATACACACACGCTGGATGATCCCATCGTTAACAGTGCAAAGTAAAGTGTGGCGCTGTTCACACCTCTGTTCATGGACAGTAACAGAATTCATTTATTTATTATTTATTATTCAATTTTTTTTACATTTTTTTTGAGACCTCCTGAAAGACTGCAAGTAATGGTTATGAATTAACTTTCATATTAAGGTCTCACAACAAAAGCTACATTAGACTTCCCTGGAATATTTTGCTAAATTAACATAAAAAGTGTTTGCATTCCATTTTACTTCCATAATCTAATTCAGTTCAGAAGGAAATAGCCCCACCCAAATGATAACAAAAATTCCACACCTAATGAATATTAATATATGTATACAAAGTACAAAAATTGGCAAAAACACATTTTCATTTTTAGCAATGTTATTTTAACAAGTGAATTTTTTGATAATGATTTACAGATAATTTTTTTTATTTTTATGTATGTTTTGGTTCAGTTGTGCCTTGAGCAGCCATGGAAAAAGTATATTGCATAAAAGTAAGTGTGTGTGTGTATACTACCAAACTACATAAAATGGTTTCATTTAACTCACTAATTAATTTTTTTTTTTTTTTGTTGGTGTTTGTTTATCTTTTTATTTTGTAAAAAATAAAATAAAAAAATTGTATCCATGTAACCAAATGCCAGAATATGTTTATTCAGTAATGTTACATTTCTTTACAAAACAATTATTATTATCAATATTATTATTTAATTATTTTTTTTTATTAAGAGAGAAAAGCTGGAAATTATACAGCTATAAAACGCAACTTGACAGCTAGACAAATTATAAATACTTTTGATAGGAAATGATGGCATATGTTATTATGGATTGGTTAGTAATTTTTCCACCCATTCTAACCAATTATTAACTTGAAGCCTAGCCAAGTAATTTCAGAATAAGCAATAATAACAACATAAAAGTGAAATAAGTCTGTTTCCAAACTTCTCATTTGCTAACACTCAGGGAATGTCTGTATCATGGCTGCTCAGGCATGGCTGAGCATGGCTGCTCAGGCAACCAACTGGACCTCATCTACACGCGCTGTTGCTCTGTGGACAATTCTTCAGTTGCTCCACTGCACACCTCAGACCACTTCCTCATTACTGCTAACCTAGCACTTACTCCTGAAGTGCCTCACACTCCAACGCAGGTCACCTTTCGACGGAACCTACGCTCACTCTCTCCATCTCGCCTATCTTCTGTGGTTTCATCCTCGCTTCCTGCACTCTCTCAGTTCTCTGCTCTGGACACGAACAACGCTATGGACACTCTTTGCTCCACTTTAACATCTTGCTTGGACAACTTTTGCCCACTGTTGTCTAGACCAGCACGCACTGCCCCATCTGCCCCCTGGCTGTCTGAGGTTCTCCGTGAACATCACTCTAAACTCAGGGCTGCAGAGAGGAAATGGCAGAAATCAAGAAACTCTACAGACCTCAGTGTGTATCAGTCTCTCCTCTCTTCCTTCTCTGCAAATGTCTTCACGGCTAAAACATCCTACTACCACAACAAAATTAACAGCTGTTGTGACGCTCGGACACTCTTCAAGACTTTCTCTTCTCTTCTTAATCCGCTGCCACCACCTCCTCCATCGACTCTTATAGCGGACGACTTTGCAGTTTTCTTCACAAATAAGACAAGATCCATCAGCGACCAATTCTCCACACCGCAGACTGAGGACAACTTCACAATGACCGACGCACACTCTTTCTCCTCCTTCTCCCCACTCTCAGAGATGGACGTCTCCAAACTTCTCCTGTCCAATCATCCTACTACTTGTCCACTTGATCCGATCCCCACTCACCTCCTTCAAGCGATCTCTTCTTCAGTCATACCTTCGCTTACTCACGTTATCAACTCCTCTCTTCACTCTGGAACATTTCCCTCAGCATTCAAGCAGGCTCGGGTAAGCCCACTGCTCAAGAAACCATCTCTAAATCCAGCGCTTCTTGAAAACTACAGACCGGTATCCCTTCTTCCATTCATTGCAAAGACACTTGAGCGAGCTGTGTTCAACCAGTTTTCTATGTTCCTTGTACAGAACAACCTCCTGGACAGCAACCAATCTGGCTTCAAAAGTGGCCACTCAACTGAGACTGCTCTGCTCTCGGTTACTGAAGCCCTGCGACTAGCAAGAGCAGCTTCAAAATCCTCGGTAATCATCTTACTGGACCTTTCTGCTGCTTTTGACACTGTTAATCACCAGATTCTCCTGTCCACCCTCAGAAAGATGGGCATCTCTGGAACAGCACTCCTGTGGGTTAAGTCCTACCTGTCTGACAGATCCTTCAGTGTGTCTTGGAGGGGTGATGTTTCAAAGTCACACCACCTTGCTACTGGGGTTCCTCAAGGCTCAGTACTTGGACCACTTCTCTTCTCAATCTACATGACATCATTAGGATCCGTCATTCAGAAGCATGGCTTTTCTTATCACTGCTACGCTGATGACACCCAACTCTACCTCTCATTCCAACCAGATGACCCGACGGTAGCTGCTCGAATTTCAGCCTGTCTGAGGGACATCTCTAGCTGGATGGATGACCATCACCTTCAGCTTAACCTTACGAAGACAGAACTCCTGGTGATTCCAGCTAACCCATTGCTTCATCACAACTTCTCTATAGAGCTGGGCTCATCAACCATTACTCCTTCGAGGACAGCTAGAAACCTAGGAGTTGTGATGGATCATCAGTTAAGCTTCACAGACCACATTGCTACAACTACCCGGTCCTGCAGGTTTGCCTTATACAACATTAGGAAGATTAGACCCTTCCTGTCAGAGCAAGCAACCCAACTTCTTGTCCAAGCTCTTGTTCTCTCCAGACTGGACTATTGTAATGCTCTCCTGGCGGGCCTTCCTGCATGTACTGTCAAGCCTCTGCAATTGATCCAGAATGCAGCAGCGAGGGTTGTCTTCAATGAGCCAAAAAAAGCTCACGTTACTCCTCTCCTCATCAGGTTACACTGGCTACCAGTAGCTGCTCGCATCAAATTCAAGGTACTGATGCTAGCCTACAAGACGACCACTGGCACGGCACCAACTTAACTAAACTCATTGGTTAAATCTTATGTGCCCTCCAGAAGTTTGCGCTCTGCAAGTGATCGATGCCTTGTGGTACCATCCCAAAGAAGTTCAAAATCACTCTCACGGACCTTTTCCTGGACTGTGCCCAGCTGGTGGAATGACCTCCCAATCCCAATTCGTACAGCTGAGTCTTTACTCATTTTCAAGAAACAGCTAAAGACTCATCTTTTTCGCCTGCACTTAACCAACTAACACTAGCACTTTTCCTTTTCTTGTCTTTTAATTTAAAAAAAAAAAAAAAAAAAAAAAAAAACCTACCTATGCGTTCTATACTAGACTAACTGAAACTTGTCATGGCACTTGTATACTGTTGTTGTTCTCTTGTTGACCTGACTGCTTCTATTGTTCTCATTTGTAAGTCGCTTTGGATAAAAGCGTCTGCTAAATGATTAAATGTAAATGTAAATGTAAATCATCACCAGAACAAACTCCTCCATTTAACTGTCAGTTTAATGTCAGCAATGTGAATTAAGACGGCTTCTTTACTCAGAGTAGAAGTAAAATCCAATTCAGGTCTCAACCCTTCCTCTCAAGGTCTGAGTCTAGATGTCCCCTTCTGTTTTAATGTGAGTATAGCTAGTGGGCGGGAAAAGAAAAGCTGACAGAAGCAATTCTCTTCCCCTTGCTTCATTAGGCCACCTAAAGGTCGCCATTAGTCTCCGTGTTCTGCCCCGTAGAAGGCTCAAGGCACGCCGATGGGTAACGGCAACCAGCAGTCATGGTCAACGTAACGTCATAGAGTGATTAATACTCTTCCATAATCAAACTATGGGGATCAGCTGTCTTTTTTAATGCTTTCATGTTAAACTCGGAATATGTATATTTGTATGCATATATTTAAATGACATGTATCATATTGTATGTAACAAAATTAAGTGATTTTAAAGACACTGTGATCATAAACCTCCAATGTGGATTTCTATGCATTTGTGCGTCACTTTGTATTTACATTTAAAACATCTCTAATATGTTTGCAGTTTGTCATCTGTGTTTCCTTTACCCTTCTGCTTAAAAAAAAATAATACCAGGATTTTTTTTTTTTTACTTTTCATCCTCAGCAAAGCGGTAAAAGGTTAGTTGGGATGCCCAGTGAAAGAAATTCAACTTTCAATCAATTGGAGGGTGACCTTTAGAGAAGGCCTTAATCAGTTTGAACTCCTGTTGTATCGGAGCGACTCTTGGCAGCCACCAGCATCAGTAGCTGTCTGCTTTCATCTCGTCCTGTCTCTCTCTCACGCTCTCTGTCTCTCTCTTTCCTGTGCTTATCTCTGAACAAGGTCATTATGTTTTGCATTAGCTGTCTGGGCCATAGCTGATTGCCAGAAAGAACGATTGATTTTCTCTCTTCTCCCACTTCAAGGTCTGTAGCATTGTCCAAGATCAAAGTATCATCTATCAGGGGTCATCCCTGTCAGTGTAATGCCACATTAATGTGATGAAATTGACCCTAAAGTCTAATGAGCTAACATACTCATGGCCTAGGGAACAGGTGTCAATGAAGGATGTGCTGCCACGATTACAAACAGATAAATATAAGGAGGAGGAGACATTTGTAGAAGAATGAATGGCAGAAATCCCTCAAAATGGCAGCTGTAGGAAGTCAACACTATTATCGCATCATTTACACTGCATAAATGATAACTCAAATTGTGCTTCTTATTGAGAAGATACTTTTCATAGTTACTGAAAATCTTGGTGGAGAAGATCTATGCATTATTGACCTACAGCAACTTAGTAATCACACATTTTAAATTGATGATTAAAACTATAATATCACCTATAGATTTATTTTATAAAAAAATTAAAGAAATTCCAATAGCAAATATATCTTATATGTTTAAAATCTCTCTCTATTTTTTATCTTTAACCCATTTTATAAAGTTGATTTCAACCCATTTCGTGTGGCGCCTGATGGAAAAAGAACCCATTAAAATGAGCTAAAGGAAACCCGAACAAAAATCTTTTCTGCAAATCACCAAAGCTTTCCTGAAAAGGTCAAAGCCTGTTCTGTTGGTCTCGACACATTTTCAAGATCAATGCTCCTCTCTGCTTGTTTCTTCAGATGTGTTTTGTGCAAACAATGCTTTAAACTTAGAGCCATGCCCGTTTACTGCACAAAAATTACAGGACTAAATGTTACATTAAACTTTCAAATATTTTTTATATACTGTACAAAGTCCAGAATCTGCTACCAAAATCAAAAAAAAAAATAACTCTAAGATTCATTGTGTAAAATGAGCCTTTTCCTTATGAAGCCAACTAGATTAGGGAAGCTGGTGATGTGCGCTAAAATAAAACGGTAGGGGACAATGTAATTTATTTCTCTTTCAATTCATTTTTAACAAGTCCATTACTAACTCCGGGGCCCCTGGGGGCCCATGAGTTGAAGTGTTGTGCATTCTTTTTTTTTAAAAAATGAGCTGTGATTGTTTTGCCACGTTTATTCACAAGCAACGGGTCAGCGTTTGACTGTAAAATACTCTTTCTCTCCCAAGGACAATTTGGAGAGATATCATGAATAAAAATGATCTTAATATTATTACACAAAAGAACCCAGAGCCACTATGAATATTATAAAGCTTATATCTGAAATGGTTTGTGTCAAAATTATGGTATCTGAGCAACAAGGTGGTGCTTTAAGCCAAACTATATTTTTGGCGCTTTCAATTAAAATGTTATCCCAGTATACACAGAAACTGTCATGTACATGCCCACACTCCAAAAATATATTCAAATGGCCTTTAATTGGCAGACTCAGGCACTTTTGTACTTGATTTCTACCTCTAGTGCTACTCGAAGCCTGAAGCAGCTCAGTACCAGAATAGTGCCTTGTACTATAAAGTGCGGTTAAAGTTTACTCTCAGGTACGTGACAAACACCTTCTATCTCAAAAAACACAGACCTGATGCAGGGATGAATACCAATTAGCCTCTCTGCTAAAGTGAGAAGTTAAATTACTATTTTAAAAGGGAAAGTTCACAAATGTCTTTTTCTTCCCGGAAACACAAATAAAGATATTTATAGCTGAATGTAAGAGCTGCTCTTTTCTGTATAATGGTGACAAATGATGACCAAGACTGGCAAGTGAGATTTTTAGATAATGATATTCAGCCTTTTCCTCTTAGAAAACTGCTAGCTTTCTGGTTAACAGAAAGTGTTGTTATTATTTACGGGTGAAAATTTCATAAACTTACATTAAATGTAAAATTTTTGGAAGAAAAAGGGAACAAGTCATCTTATAATTTGTAGTGTAAAAAACTAGTGTATGAAATGGCAATTATGCAATTATGCAATTTAATTTTCATTTTCATTTTGCACCAAACGTTGCACAAATGTATTGGAAAATGTAAATGTAAATAAAGAAATGCATTGCCATTTTACATATTGCATTGTCATTTGGCATATAACATTCCAAATTGAATATTGCTACCCATATGCTTCCATACCTGTGATCCTTTACATTTAATGTTCAGTTTATTTTCCTTATTACATTATTAAAATAATATTTACTACCTTTTTTAATGTGTTACCATGATGGTGTTTATACGTTCAGCTCTTAAAACCTAAAAAGTTGCTATCATATAATCTTTTTGTAGTCTTTTAAGTTCTGTTTTTTTCCATCTTTTTTTTTTTTTTTTGGCTTGACATTGTCTGGTCTCCATTCACTTTTATTGTATGAGCAAGAGCAGCCTGGACATTATACTAAACATCTCCTTTTGTCTTCCACGAAACTCGCAGTGTTTGGGTGAGTAAATGATGACAAAAATATGCAGGCAAGTCAGCAAAGAAACGAAGGTATAACATCTTGCATAAGATTACAGAGGTGAACTATAATAAAGCGAACATAAACATAATAAATATTTAAGATATTTGCATCACATGTTAATGTTAGGTTTGCTATATCCATCTTGGCAACTTCCTTCCCGTTGACGCCCTTGACCCAGATGGCGGATGTCCGAAGGGAGAGCGAATTAAAAAGGAAAGAGAAATACAATTATATCAAATTTAGGATTTTCTTTGAACTGTCAGATAAGGGGACCCTGGAAGACTGAGCGGTAAGCCTTATCCCAGGTCTTGTATCTGGAGACACCTTCTCAGGCTTCAGACATCTCATGGGAATAGAGATCAAGTGAAAGGTAGAGGATTTTGCACAAATTACTTCACATATACATTTATTAATAGCTCAGTTGAATAAATGGACTCTGGAATCAGAGGTGGAGGGAATGTAGCAGCTGTTGGCTTTATTATCACATATGGATCATAATCTTAACTCCAATCATGGTCTATTTCCATTAATGTGGGGCGAATTTTATTGGGAGGCCGTGCCCCAACAACACTGTCTTGGTCAAACATACTTTTTTTCCTCTTTTAACTTGTACTGACCTTTGCAGTAATTTTTATGATGTATCTTTTATAATCTGCTGAGTTTGAAGAAAGGACATTAGTAAAACAAAACTTCAAGATTTCAATAATTACATCCTTGCAGCGATAAAGACACTAAGCCACTGTTTGCCTTTAATCATGACTTGCAAAAATGTAAAGTTCGAATGTAGATTTACCTCATCAAGACGGCCAGTCAGATCCTAGTCTCGTAGGTTCAACAAGATAAATTTTTGTGGCATGTCAAACCTTGGATATGTCTTATACTTGTATGCATATTTGTTCTGTTATTGACATTCTGATATATTATTGAAATATTTATGATAGACATGTTGAAAGGAGATGCTCTTAAACTCATTTTGTGACTTCTACAGCAAAGTCACAGTTTCCCACTTAAAACCAAACTGGGTTTTACAGCCTGGCGCTTAAAGAAAACCTCCAGTTAAAACAACAACAACATTGTTGTAGTGTATTGTAATGTATACTGTACATAGTACTGGTGCTAATAAAGGAATGTTTCAGATTTAGTACAATTTAAGGTCTTTGATAGCAATTGTGGCATTATTACCACAGACAAAAAAATGTAGAAATAATTATAAAAACTCATTCCTCATTTGTATTGAGTCAAGGAAAAAAAATTCAGTAAGACATTTACAATGAAGACATTGTGACACATCACTTAGATCAGAAATATTAAGTTAGTATTTTTAATCACTTACATTAATTATCAAATGAATGCTATTTAAAGTACTTATTGATTTACATGACAGAACTTGGAGAAACGTTCACAAAAATGTGATTGTTTTATCGCAACCTCATGTTAGCACAAATAATCTTTGAATCTTGTAAATTTGAAACAGTGTGTGTTTTAACTTATTATCCAGTCACCATAAAACTGAACAAATGTTCTAACAAATTGACACTTTTTTGTTGACTTTACATATTTGACAACAGTTTATTGATTTTAATTGTAGGTAAATACAACTGAGAAATTCCATAATTCTGTAAATATTATATTAGTTAGCTCAACAACAACAAATTAAAGCTGCAAGCAGCATTTATCGGGGTTCAAGCAGTTTAGGCCTTTGTGGTGGTCTCAGCCAACCAGGATGTATGGATGACAGTTAAACACATCCAAAATGGAGAATAGGCTAACAGACACACATTGAAATTAAATGATTAAACTAGTATAGTCTATAAGCATGTTCACAGAGACACACATACACTCAAAGACACATACATACAACGCTATTCATGCACACACATTTTGTTGCAGTTATAGATACAGTATATGAAATAAGTGATAGGTGATACAAAACTTATAGCAAGTCTTCTCTTTTTAAGAGTTTAGATGTCATTTTCAGGTTTCACTGTAATCATAATATGGCAAAACTGTAAAAACTGATATGTCTGTATGAACAAAATGTAAAACTTTGACTCACTGAGATTCAAAATGTTATAACAGTGATTTTATAATGTTTTGGCATGAATACATAAAACCTTTGAACAGTACTGTTTAAGTTAGTTGAATGAGCCCATTAGTGGTTTTCCGCTACCATCTAGTGGTTATAAATGGAAATTTCTCATACATCACTGTGTTTTAACCTTTATAACTATTATAGCGTTATTTTTTGCCCAATCTCTCTTGAATTTTGCATGCTTTTATTAGAATGAAATTATGCATTATTTTACACAGTCTTGAGAAATTGTGGGCTTTCTGTTTGTATTACAGTTTTTCTCAGTCGCTTTGGTACATTCCTCAGATCAGAATTGAAATTCTCAAAACTACCTGTTCAATTCTCACATCATTGTGTCACTTGTGCACATCAAAAAAGCAGTTTCTCATTTCTTTGAACAAGTTGCAAATGCTTTGGTACATCCATGCAAATGATTATGTACAATTCTCTGTTGTTTCCTACATTATCAGTTGCTAATGTCATGTTGCTCAAAATTTATTATATAATTTTCTGTGCAATAGTCTTACCCCCCAAAACATCGGGTCTTTAGTTAATCGTATAAGTCATTAAATGCAAAATAGTTAATCTAGTTGTCATAAACTCCCAAGCACACTTTTTTACACATTATTATTAGACTTTTTGTCAATCTGGCATGAATTGTGGAAGTGAATCTTTACTAATGAATAGAATGTACATGATAAACTAATGATAAACCATTTCTCTGAAATAGCTCAAAGGTTCATCTCATGAATCTTCAGTTGGAAAGCTTATACTGTATAGACAGGGGACAACACAAGAGTTATACATTCTGACAATTGACTTATTTTCATCTTTGTGCCCATATTTATTTTTCCTTTTCTATATCACAGTGACATTGTTTTTTTTTTTACAGTATTACAGTTTTTCTCAATTGCTTTGGCTCAGTTCTCAAATGATTTTTTTTATTTCCCAAAACATTAAGTTCAGATCTCTGAACAATTTGCTTCTTTTTCACATCAGATTGGAATTTCTTATTGATTTGAGCAAATTGCAAATGCTTTGGCACATGTGTGCAAAGAGTACATACAACTGCAGTTGTCTGCAGTTTGGACAACAAATAATTGCATATGGCTTGTTGATCAAAACTGATGACTCGATTCTCACTTACATATTTACCTGTTTTCCCTACGAAAGGTTTGCACAATTGATGACACTGTGGACCTGTTTACATTAGGCTGTACTCTTCGACCAGCACCAGAGCAGCAGTATTTAACCAACTGCAAGAACAAGAAATTTGCAACGTGGTCATAGCCAACAATTCCATCAGGCTAAGAGAGACCCAAAGTGCAATCATAAATGACAATAATGTCTTTGCAAATATAAATTCTGTCAGCATTTCCACCATAGACAGAGTTTTAAAAAGACATCAGATGACTATGAAACAGATCTATAAGGTGCCATTTGAGAGGAACAGTGAAAGAGTCAAGGCGTTGCGGTACCAGTATGTCCAGGTAAACCATTGGTGTGCACTTATTGAGTTTTCCTGTTTTTCTAAGATGCCTGTATTACTTTACTGTAAGTTTCAGAAACCCATAAGAAAATACACTTACTGTTACATTTTTTTCTGTTTCTTCATAGAGAATCATGGAGTTAGAAGTACATGAAACGACCCACATTCTTGTTTTTGTGGACGAGGCTGGGTTTAATCTGTCCAAAGGTCGGAGACGTGGTCGCAATCTCATTGGACACCGAGCCACAATTGACACACCAGGCCAACGTGGGGCCAATATTACAATGTGTGCTGCCATTTCAGAGAACGGTGTGAGCACACATATTCCACACATTGGGCCCTATAATACCCAACCGTCTCCTGGCCTTCCTAAATGCACTTTACAGAGACCTGATTCTAGAACAAGAAAGAGGTTTAGTTAGACCACATTTGCCTAATTATGTTGTTGTCTGGGATAATGTCAGCTTCCACCGAACCAACAGTGTTAGGGACTGGTTTGCTGCACATGAAAGGATAACAGTGGAATTCCTTCCCCCATACTCTCCATTCCTAAATCCAATAGAAGAGTTTTTTTCAGCATGGAGGTGGAAAGTGTATGATCATAGACCACAAAATCAGATGTCTTTGTTGGATGCCATGAATGCTGCATGTGAGGACATCACAGCTGACCAAAACATCAGATGTGATGTTGATGAAATTCTTTGGCCTGACCAACGTGAGCGACAAGATGTCCACCAAGAATAATTTTTTATTTTTTTTCCCATGAATGTTATTTGTTGTTTGTGTATTTGTGGTAATACACAAATATGAAATTTAAAGTGAAATCTTGTTACTCTTGTCAGTTACTTTACATGTACAGTAAATACACTTGTATTATGTATATACACATGAAGTACAAAAATAAACACTGTAAAAATACAAATGTTCATAGACTTTTTTTTCTACATACTATTGACTTTTCTCAACAAATATGAGATTTTAGTTTAAACCCTTAATTTTCATGGTTGACTGTTGTGGTGAAAAAACAACTAAACATTTTGACCAGTGTGGGTCACACAATGACAAAGATACTTTAGATTTTGGTGGCCTTGGCCAAATTATTGACACAATAACTAGGTTTTGAAGTATGAATTAAATATTTTGGTTGAGTAACTACATTTTGCAGACATGCTATAAAGTTTTGAAGTTCCTGCAAACAGTTGTGACATTTGCACTCACAGTTTAGAGAATGTTAAGACTGTTTCGAAAAATGTGCCAAAGCAATTGAGAAAAACTGTATAATTTTTTGGGACAGACCACTAGTAAAAGTGTAACTGGGAATTCTATCCAGTCTCTTTCAATCAATATCCCACATACAGTAATGTGTAATTTTCTACTTTTGAAATGGATATATGGCATACATAAGCATATGGCATACTGTTCAATACAGTAACTGTCATCCAAAATGTTGCCATAGTTTACATCAAAACATCTCTCCAGAGTACACTGTTATATTGACAACATGACTAAGCAATTTGACTGTCTTATCCGTAAACTATGACACAAGGACTTGTCATTCGATGGCACTGACGTTCATTGACACAGATATTTATTTTTGAGCGATTAACTAAGGATTTTGAGCAGGAGACTGGCTTTTGCAGGTAATCCATGGTGTTTTGCTATTTGTACGAGTTGTTTTGAGAAATGCACTTACTGTTTTGCAAATTGTGAGTTTGAAATGTACCAAAAGCGACTGAGAAAAACTGTAATAGGCCTTTGGGTACACTACGTAAAGAACATATTATAAAATGAACGGTATATAGTTGTCCACATGCAAATGTTCAACATTTTTTTATAATTATTAACCTAGAGAGGCTAGAGAATTGTACTGAAGTGGTTTTATTGATTTTCAGCTTAAACCCTTGAACTAGTTTGTTAAAGTAGCTTATTTTATTTATTTTATATAATATTTAATTAACAGTTTTATTTACAACATTGGACCCAGAGGCAAAGTTGTTCAGAATGAGGACATCTATAATATGATATGAATCTCTAGTGAATATATGAGCATTTTCAACCAATTTGAGGCCATTTACCATATAAATCTTGTGTTTTGAGATCTTTTGTACTGTTATAGCACCAAATGTGGTCCGATCTCCATGAAACTTTGACCTCTTGTTAAGAGTCATCTGCTACATGTTTTTACAAAGTTTCATAGATTTTTGAGTTTTCGTTTAGGTATTATAGGCTTTTGGGTATTTTGGCCACGGCCCTTTTCTAAATTAACCTGTTATAGATAACTAAAGGACAAAATTCTATATTTTTTTGAAAATTATTGATCTAGAGAGTCCAGAGAATATTACTGCTGTGGTTTGATTGAGATTAATCAAAAAACTTAGAACTAGTTCGCAAAAGAAGGTTTTTAACATTTTAGTGAATAATTAATGAATGATTTGATTGACATCATTAGTCCCAGAGGCAAAGTTGTTCATAATGAGGAGATCTGTCATATGATATGAAGATATAGTGTTTTTGTGACCATATGACCATGTTCTACAATTTCAGGTAATTTTCTATAGAAATCTTGTGTCTTTGAGGCCTTTTTAACTATTATAGCGCCACCTATGGTCCGATCTCCATTAAACTGTGCATGCTTGTTAAGAGTCATCTGTAACATGTTTTCACCAGGTTTTGTAAAGTTTTGAGTTTTCGTTTAGGTTTTATAGGCTTTTGGGTATATTTGGCCACACCCCTTTAATAAATGACACTGTTACAAGTAACCGAGGGACAAATTTCAATTTATTTTTATAATTATTGATCTAGAGAGTCCAGAGAATATTATTGCAGTGGTTTGGTTCCAATCGGATAAAAAACCTATTACTACTTTACAAAAGTAGGTTTTTAACATATTTGTGTATAATTAATGAACGGTTTGATTGACAGCAATAGTTCTTGAGGCAAAGTTGTGCATTATGAGGAGGTCTATCAAATGATATGCATATTGTGTTGATATGTGAAACACCACGTGATTACAGAGCCATAAAACTAGTTAGCGCCAACTAGTGGCCGATTTCTTTCAAAATTCTTACTGTCCTTTAGGGCCATGAGTCGAACATGCCCATCAAGTTTCGTTCCACATGACCTCCGTTAACCTTGTCAAATAGGTGCTCAAATTTCATTGACCAATGGTGGCCATGTTTGTTTAGATACGCCAATGTCCTTATAGATTCTTGTGCGGCATTGGAAAAAGACGCTGCAAATAAATTTTCAGGTCAATCGGACCAACGGTTGCGTAGTCATAGGCATTTTTATGTTTTTACATTTTATAGCGCCCCAAGTGGCAGATTTGTGGGATTTTTTTTATTTCACCAAAGTTTTAGATAACACAAATGTGTAGCAAGTTTGGTTAAGATATCTCATTTCGTTCACGAGTAATAGCCTGTTGCGTTATATTGGTCCTTGACTTTTGAACGTTTTGGTGTCCCATTGCAACAGTGAATCGAAATTTCAACTTTTTTTTGATAATTACTGATAATCACTTTCCATAATAATCACTTTCCATGATAATCACTTTTTGCTTATAGACTTCCAGAGAACATATCTGCAGTTGTTTGGTTCCGATTGGGTGAAAAACCTAGGACTAGTTTGCAGACGTAGGTTTTGAACATACGTCAAATTTGCTGAAAAACGAAGCCTGGATTCGCAGCAGACTAAGGAAAAGAGCACACAGCCCTCCTTTACCGAGCATTCTGCTCGCCAATGTCCAGTCTTTGGAGAATAAGATGGACGATCTTAGAGCCAGGATAAGTTTTCAACAGGACATTAGGGACTGTAGCATCCTTTGTTTGTCTGAAACGTGGCTCACGCCCTTGGTCCTAGACGCTGCTGTAACGCCGTCTGAAAACTTCTCTGTTTTACGGATGGACTGGACAGCCGAGGCCGGTAAATCCAAAGGCGGAGGAGTGTGTTTCATGATTAGCAAGAAATGGTGTGACCCCAGGAATATCTCCACTCTGTCGTGCTCCTGCTCCCCTCATCTGGAACATTTATCCATTATTTGCCTCAGGAGTTTTCATCGATCATCATAACTGCTGTTTACATCCCTCCACAAGCAGACACCGGCTTGGCTTTGTCTGAGCTTCACGATGTGCTCAGCGGCAACATCAACAAACATCCTGACGCTGCTATTATAATTGCTGGGGACTTTAACAAAGCCAAACTCAGGCAAGTTATGCCTAATTTTTATCAACATGTATCCTGTCCAACCAGAGGACCAAATACACTGGATCATTGCTACACTCAGTTTAAGAATGCCTACAAAAGCTCGCTTAAAGCTCGCTCACTACCGGCTTTCGGCAAATCGGACCATGCCACCATTTTCCTCACACCGGAATATAAACAACGGCTCGTTCAAGATCCCCCGGTGCAGAGGGTGGTGACGCGGTGGTCCGCCCAATCAGAAGCAACGTTACAGGCTGCTCTTGATGACGGAGACTGGGACATGTTTTGCGCAAGTTCATCTGACGTCAGCGAGTTCACGAATGTAGCATTAAGCTTTGTAAACACGCTAGCCGAACAAGCTACGGATACAATAACTATAAGGACATTCTCAAATCAGAAACCGTGGGTGGACAGATCAATCTGTTCAGCAGTAAACAAATGCTCTGCTGCTTACAACGCCGGTCTTCTGTCGGGAAACATGAGCGAGTACAAAGCATTGTGCTATGCTCTCCGGTGCGCAGTAAGAGCCGCCAAACACAGATACGGGGAAAGCATAGAGTCACATTTCCAGCTAAATGACTCCTGACTCATGTGGCAAGGACTAAGGACCATCTGTGCCTTTGGACATAAATCCTCTGCAGAGGTGAGAGCAGATCTGTCGCTGTTTGACGAGCTAAACACTTTCTACGGCCGCTTTGAAAGCAATCTAAGCAGTGTGAGTCTGCCGATTAGCGCGTCAGGAAGCAGCAGTCAGATCAGCGATCATCATGCGATCACCGCGTCGGAGGACAAGGTTCGGAGGGCACTAAAGCTTGTGAATGTAAGGAAAGCAGCCGGACCTGATGGGATTTCTGGCCGTGTTCTGCGGTCCTGTGCTGATCAGCTCGCTGGTTTGTTTACATCCATTTTTAATGAGTCTCTTGCTACATCGGTGGTTCCCACCTCATTCAAAAAAATCGGTCACCATCCCTGTGCCTAAGAACAATAAACCCTTTTGTCTGAATGACTATCGTCCAGTTGCCCTCACATCAATAGTCATGAAGGTCTTTGAGGGACTGGTTAAAAACATCATCTGCTCCTCCATACCGGATACTTTGGACCCTCTTCAGTTTGCCCAAACAGATCCACAGATGATGCCATCTCTCACATCCTGCACTCTTCTCTCACACACATTGACAGCAATAACAGGAACTATGTAAGGCTGCTATTTATTGACTATAGCTCAGCTTTTAATACTATAGTCCCCTTAAAGCTAGCTTCTAAACTCATAGACCTCGGCCTGAATTCTTCACTCTGCAACTGGATTCTTGATTTCCTCACCAGCAGACCTCGAGTGGTGAAACTAGGCCAGTACACCTCCAGCTCCATCACCCTGAACGTAGGAGCCCCGCAGGGCTGTGTCCTGAGTCAGGGGTTCCCAAACTTTATCATGACAAGGCCCCCATAATACCGCTAGGTTCTGGCCAAGGCCCCCCTTTTGCATGATGTGTTATTGAACCCATCGACAATACCTACTACGGCAAATGTAAATAAATAAACAAATAAAACATCTGGGTGAACATCCATTGACATTTATTAGTGTTGTAATAACAAAATTTTTGTATGTCAGATCATCATATATGGTAATTTCAATATCTTCAAATCTGGAACAGTAATTTCAACATTCAACATTGTATCTGTGTGTATCAGTCAGTGAATGGAAAAAGAAAGATCTTAAAGAGAGTGTGTGTGTGTGTGTGTGTGTGAGCGTGTGTGTGTGAGCCTGTGTGTGAGTCAATGGGAGTGCTTGGCCTGGTTGCAACATTCAACACTGAGAGAGAGAAAGGATATTAATGGGACGGATGGGCCTGGTGGCTTCTACATAGTTTGTCCAGTCTGGGCCTTATGTCTGTCAGTGCAACACGCATGTCACTCTCCACATTTAGACGTGCTCTGTGTTTTGTTTTAAGTACTTTTAAAGTTGAAAAACCAGACTCACACAAATAAGTGGTTGCAAAAGGAAGAAGGAATTTCAGAGCACTTTCAGCTAGGATGGGAAAGTCATTTTTTTACATACATCCATTAGTTAGAGAGAGAAAGAGTCTCAAATTTCATTTTTAAATCCCATGAAGAAGTCATCTCAATCAGCTCCTCTTGTGATTTTAAGTCCAGACAAGAGCCTACATCAGGGGCAAATGGGTTCCTTACCCAGTTTAGATGGGTGCTGTCAATGTCAGGGAAATATTCTCTGAAATATCCCTGGAGGTGCTCCAGGTGTGATTGTATCAGTGAAGAAATGGTGTCCAACTCCCCACCAGATGACAGCAGCTCTTGGTGTAAAAGTGGGAACATTTCTGTAATTCCCTCCTTGAGCTTGTTTGACCACAGCATAATCTTCAGGGAAAAAGCACGCACTTTGTCTTGCATATGCACTATGTATGTGTCACGCCCTTGCATGCTTTGGTTAAGCACATTCAGATGACAAAAAATGTCAGCCATATATGCAAGTTTGAGAATCCAGGCTTCATTTGTAAAACGGTCAGCCAGCTGATGTTTCTCAGACAAGAGAAACTCTGCAACCTCCCTCCGCAACTCATACACACAGTTCAAAACTGCCCCTCGTGAAAGCCAGCGTACGTTTGAGTGAAGAAGCAATCCATCAAAACGGGCTCCCATTTCTTTACACAGAATAGCAAAAAGTCTGTGTTTCAAGGGGCCTGCTTTAATGAAGTTTACTACGTGTATTACGTCCTGTAGTACCTGGTTAAGCTCATCATCCAACCGTTTAGCCACCAGTGCTTCTCGATGGAGCATACAGTGCGTGAACGCCGCATTCGGGGCCTTCTGTTTGATGAGAGCTGTCACCCCACTGTTCTTCCCAGTCATAGCCGCGGCCCCGTCAGAACACACACCCACGCAACGAGACCAGTCAAGTCCATTTGAATTAATATATTCGTCTAGCACTTGAAAAATCTCTTTCCCGGTGGTTCTACTTTCAAGTGCTTTACAAAACAATATTTCCTCAACGAACATTTCTTGGGAAATGAATCTTATGTACACAAGCAACTCGGCAGCATTTGCCACATCTGTACTTTCATCTAGCTGCAGCGCAAAATATTCGCTAGCTCTCACCTGGTCCAACAGTTGAGCAGACACATCCTCAGCCATGTCTCCAATACGTCCAATGTCCAATTTTTTTTGGGCAGCATCCTCACCCAGTAGCTCTTTAACAATGTCTTTAGTAGCTGGTAGTATCAAATCCTCTCCAATTGTGTGCGGCTTCTTAGCTCGCGCAATGTGAAAGGAAACCAAAAACGATGCCCTCAATGCTCTCTCAGGGACAGTAGCTTGCCGAACAAATGTTGCTGACTGCCTGGTCAAATGTTCTTCCTTTCTTTTAAAAAAGTCAATTGGTTTTTCGGCCTCTGCTGGATGCTTCTGGTTCACGTTGAAGTTTTGATGGTTTTAAGCATTCGTTGGAGAGTATCTCGAAGCAGAGAACGCATTTGGGGCACTCGTGTCCATTCTTGTGTGTGACGCAGGTAAATCCATACTTAATGTATGCTGCCTCATACCTACGAGTCTTAATTGGCCAGGAGTTCGTTTTCTGATTTTTTTTATTTGAGGTTTCGACCAGCCAATCAGAAAGATTAGCATTAAAAGTTTAATGTTCAGATAGCGACAAATTATAAGAATGTTATTTCATAACAAATATAATAATAATAATAAAAATATATATTTTTTAATATTTGTAAAATATTTATATATATCTTTTTTTTTTTGCTTTTTTCTTCCAACTTGCTGTGGCCCCCCTGGCGCCACATGGCGGTCCCCACTTTGAAAACCACTGTCCTGAGTCCCCTGCTCTACTCTCTCTACACACATGACTGCGTGTCTTCGCACAGCTCCACATCTATTATAAAATTTGCGGATGATACTGTGGTTCTGGGCCTCATTCACAACAATAAAGAGACCGCATACTTGGATGAGGTAGAGAAATTAACATCATGGTGCCGGGACAACTGTCTCTCTCTGAATGTGAGCAAAACTAAAGAGCTGATTGTGGACAGCCCTACACTCCTCTTATGATCAGCGGGACCCCTGTGGAGAGGGTGAGCAGCTTCAAATACCTTGGTGTAAACATCTCCGAGGACCTGACTTGGACTACTCACATTCAAACACAGGTTAATAAAGCCAGGCAAAGACTGTACCATCTGCGACAGCTGAGGAAATTCAGGATCTCACCAGCAATCCTAAAAACATTCTATTCTGGGGCTATAGAAAGTGTATTGACTCCGTGCATTTCAGTGTGGTATGGGAACAGCTCCAGTCAAGACTGCAAAGCCTTGCAGAGAGTTGTGCGCTTAGCTGAGCGCATTTCAGGGTCTTCTCTCCCCTCTCTGCAGGACATCTACCTCAAACGCTGCAGAAGTAGAGCTGCTAAAATCATCAAAGACTCCACCCACCCCACTAACCATCTTTTCACTTTGCTGCCATCTGGTAAGCGCTACCATAGCCTGATGGCAAAAAACGAGAGACTCAGGAGGAGATTCTTCCCCCAGGCCATCAGGCTCCTAAACTCTAAACCAGCCTCTTAACATCCTCATGCCTCCACTTAATGTTCACTTTATCAGTAAGATATTCATCATTCACTACCTCACATAGACACACTGACAGTGTCACCCTGTTTGCACATTTGCTTCTTGTACATTCCTGTGTATCTTAATATTTAAGACTACAGTAAAATGCACATATGCACATTGTACATCCCTTAATATTAGACTACAGTTTACTTTCATGCACATTATTTTGCGTTCTATATTTAATTCTACAATATATACATCTTTTTTATATTTTATTCTTATATTTTTATTGTTTACTTTTATTTCATTCTTACATAGCTATATTTATGTATATTTTCATCTGTGTTGTTTTGTTTAATAATTGCACCGTCCATGGAGTGGACCTGACTCACATTTGACTGCTGGTTATATACGCTATATATAATTTTGTATGTGATGAATAAAAATCTTGAATCTTGAATCTTGAATAGGGTTTCAGCACTTGAACCCCTAAAAAAGAAAATGTTTGAAATACACACCGGTTTGCTTTTTTTTTTTTTTTTTTTTTTTTTTTTTTTTTTTTAAGTAAGGTCAACTAATGAGCTTTTACAGTGTTGTAAGTGCCTTACTGCAACCACTTTTTTGAGGGGAGAATTATTTTGTAGGAACTGAGATAATGTCCCAAATGCTCTTTTAGAGCTTAATTTGCAGTGACTTCAGAACACATCAGAATTCCAGAAACACACCAGTTTGAGCAATGTATGAAAACAAAAATGAACCATATAGCAACCCAAGAACTCACCCTATAGATTCATAAAATTCCTTTGCTTCACCTAACCCAATCCAAACACACACACACACACACACACACACACACACACACACACACACACACACACAGTGTTTGTGTGTGTGTGTTTGTATATTCATGTTTGTTTTGTTGAGAAGGTGTGAGAGATAGAAATGTGAACAATACACACTAGAGAAAGACAGAGAGAGAGAGAGAGAGAGAGAGAGAGAGAGAGAGAGAGAGAGAATGCAATGAGAAAGACCAGCAAGATGCATTAGATATGCAGGAATTGTGATCTGGTTACAGCAGGATTTTGAACCTTTGCACTGCCTCAGACTGTCTCCACAGCTGGATGGTGGCTGTACATACAATTATACAGCTGCCTATCAGCAAGAGTATATATGCACAGAGACCATCTCTCTGCTCCCTAAGGTTGTCGGAATACATGGATTAAATCAGCTCCACATTGAGCTGTGCAAATTTAGACAATGTTGATGAGGGACATACTGTAGACTGTAGAATGATAGGATGATATGTTATTTCCTTTGTTGTCCCAAGCAGATCTTTATTTGATGGTTAAGCTGGGCCAATGAACTGTAAAAATCAAGAATGTTGAACTTTAGTTAGTAAAACAAGAAAGGTTAAAGAAACCACACCTAAAATAAAAACAATTGTGGACCGCAAAATGTTCAATTAAATACATTCGGATGTAAAGAGTACATTAAATTAAATTGTGCAGTTTTCACTAGAATGGCTTTACAAGCATTATTAAAAATTATATAGCTGGATTTTCAAAAATGTAAAAAATTAAAAATTCTCAGTATCAAACTAAATCTTTGATAATAAACAAATAAACAACAATTACATCTTTATAACAAAAAATGTATACAACCAAAATAAAGGTATGTTTACACAACAACGGTAATAAAAATGGAAAAGTTTTCTCTTTGTGCTTTTGAAAACTTTTGCATACAGATGACAACATTGTCAAAAAGATCGCCATTCACACAGATGAGAAAAAAAAAAAAAAAAAATTCTGCATTATGCATGCCAGGCCAGTAGTTGCATTCCTTGAGACTGAACACTTAATGTGCGTGATGTCACTATTTTCACAAAATTTCATTTTTGTAGATTACACGGAGAAGATAATGGTATTGTTTAAAAAACTTGCATTTTCAGTGCCCAAAATCCTGCTGTCTAAATGAATGGGCAAAACGCATTAGAAAATTTTTTAGTTGTCAAAGGTTTTTAAACACCCCTAAAAATAAAGAAAAGGTTTAAAAACAATTACATTATGAGACATTCAACGTTTAAAACTGCTGCATTTTTTTAAGTGTATTTATTTAAAGACAAAAAACAACAACAACAACAACAAAAATTCTCACCAAAAACAACCAGGCCATGTCCCAATATTTAATTTTTTTTAAAAACAAAAAGAAAAATAAATTTGTGACTAGGAATAATTACCACAATGGCCAAACATTAAAATTTATAATTCTGATTAAAATATTGTATTCCATTATCTGAATGGAAGAGATTTAACATGAAGTTCAGTATTCTGAACACAGGAAGTCTGTCAAGAGGTTTTGAGAGGTAAACCGGTTTCCCTTACAACAAATTAGTTTAAATAATTTATGAAAATAACATAGAGGTATAATGTAAAAAAAAAAAAAAAAAAAAAAAAATATATATATATATATATATATAATAGTTTAATATATATAAAAATAAATATATATATATTAATCACAGCTAACCTTCTGGCAACAAATTGGCAAACACAATCAGCACAGTTATAAAGGGTACAGGCAACCCAGATGACAGAGCGCATGATAACCCCTAAAAAGTAATCAAAATGGAGTCTTCCTGTGAATAAAGGTGATGCCGGGGTCAGCCGAGGAAATACCACACATCTCTAGTGCAGCTGCTCTTCATAAGCATTTGGGCGCAGATGCTATACCTCTGCCGCTGGAGACGGACTCTCTTATTTCCTCCCTTATTTGATCAGATTGAAGTTTAGAGGATGCAATGTGAAAGCTGAGAAACTGGGCAAGGCTGGGATAAGCAGAAGTAAAAGGGTGAACTGGAAGTTCAGATACAATTCTCTTAGCCAGCTGATCCTAATATGAAACTGATGGGAAGGGGGGCAAGGGGACACAGAGAGGCCAGTTTGTCTCCAGTGGCTAAAAGAGCTTAATATGAACAGCGTAAAAACAAGCCTTGATTTATTTACTGCCAGCCTGTCTATAAAATGCTCCATGATGTCTTTTCATCCATTTGCTTGATCAGTGGATGTAATATTTGTCATTTAGTGTAAAGCACGATTAGCCTCTATGCCCCCTGTACATTTTTAGAGTGTTAGAGCATTGTGGTTTTCAATTTGGTGTTTTGGTTGTTATTAAAGTGAACTTCATTTAATGTTCCATTAATCTTGAGATAACATCAAGACAAATGTGTTCTCATGTTTGGCTGTTTCCTGGAAACACACACGCACAATGTGTAGGTGGGCTGACTGGAGCTTTGTAAATGTGAAATGAATAACTCTGTAATTGGTTTTTAGTCTCCATCCCTTCTCATGTTTTCAGCTTCACCATATTGGCATTGAGGACCACTTTAGGGAGTCAGAAGCCATTGACATTTTTTTTGTGATGAAACATTTTGTCCCCACCAGATTTCCAAATAAAAATGTATGGCCACGATATCTACTGGTCAAAAAATTTAGAATACACGATTTTTGAATCTTTTTTAAAGGAGTCTATTATATTATCAAAATTCAGTAAAAACACTATTGTGAAATATTACAATTTAAACTAACCAATTTCAATTTGGATATATTTTATTCTTGTGATGAAAATGATTCATTTTCGTCATCATTACTCCAGTCTCCAGTATCACATGATGCTTCAGAAATCATTCTAATATTCTGATTTAATTACATTAAATATTTTAAAGTAGTTCTAAAAGAACAATTGTAATATATTTAATATAGTTCTTTTAATTGTAATAATTATTATTTTTGTAATTTTTACATTATTTTTTCCTTTCTTTTTGCATCAGAACTTTTGTCTCCATAGTTGTAATGTAAATAAAACAATGACATTATTGTTTTGAAAATGCTTTACTAAAATCCAATCTCAACATCACACTGTTTATTGATGGAAAGCAGTACATGATAATGCTACATTAGACTACTGAACCAGACTGATGTCGTGTATATCCACATTGTCAGATTTACTTACAACATCATAATAAGTGGAATAACCGCTGATAATGAAACCGCCTCAAAGGATCAAATGTTAGAGTCGATGAAGCGGTGTTACCACGGCAACTCATCCCTGAAGACTCATTGTTTTCTTCAGGAAACTCAAAGAGTCTTCTGCCTCAACCAAGAAACTAAAGTCCAGACCAAAATATGAGACCGAGATGACCCAGAACACAGATACGTCCTTACCACTACTCCATGCAGTGTTTATTGGATATTAAAAATGATTTTGAATCTTATTTTGCATCTCTGCTACACAGAAAAAAATCCTACAACTAGTTGGTGACTGCAACATAAGGCTAAGTAGAATAACCTTTCATAGTTTTAATTTACACATTTAAAGATATGGCAGTCTTCAAAAACGTTTAACTCTATGCATATACTGTACAAACTACAACTCAAAATCATAAAATTCTATTAATTCTAGGCTTCAAGTTGCAAGAGTCCAAAGGTCTGAATCCAGTTTTATCTACAACCAACAAATACTCAGATGAACATCATGTGAGATGAAATATTATTAATCAAGAAATAGCCTCAAAATGACAATCAAGCAAAATAACAAACAGTTAGTCATTTGGGGTCGTTGTACTCACAAGTCACGGTAATGCCCATCTTCCACTAGAAATTAAGAATAGCCATCTTGAAGATGGCTAAGGACTCAGCTGCTCGGATTGAGTTGGGGAATTTGGATTTGCCTTTGTTTGTCCAACTCTGACTACCACCATTTTCATCAACTCCCGGCATTGCAACAGGAGGTAGGCGCCATCATAATATATATTAATAAATGTTAAAGATATATAAAAAGAGAATGAATTAGTGGGGTTATAAATATTTGGATATGTAGATTTAGAATAAGGGATAGTATGCTAAACATATATGAGCAGGGTTAGATTAACAAAGGGACAGTTCAACCCAAAATGGAAATTCATATGCAATCATTAAAATTATTTTTAACCTTATTTTTTAAACTTTTTTAGAGGTTTTACTTTTCATTACCTATTTATCATGATTTTGTGAGTTTATTTTACATAGTATTTATCAGTCATATTATGTATGTATAAAATCATGCATTTTTCTTGACTTTAAAATTTAGCCGATGATGTTTGTTAATATCGGTTTGTACTTTATCTGGCAAAATCGAAATGGCAGAAATTAAGATACGCTTGACATCGACCTTGAAACATAAATCTACAGTAGCTCGGTCTCATTCTAGTAACTAGTAGATTTTACATTACACAGATGTCTTTACTGAAAATTTTCAGTAAAGACATCTGTGTAATGTAAAAGGTTTCTATAGATAATTGTGGAGCTGCCATGTCACATTGCATGGCACACCAAGATGGCTTTCAGACCCAGCAGGCTCTGCAGTCATCTATCATACACACACTCAGAATTAAGAGCTCTGTTTACCTGTGCCTAGCCAGCAGATTTTAATGCTGACTATGGAATAAGAATACAGACCGTACACTTGTTATAAAGGTCCGGTCCCTCGAAAGATCACTGGGGAACAGAAGTGATCTTAACAAAGGGTAGATGGTAGGTTTCCTCTTTCTTTTTGGGTAATTGTCTGTGCATTAGTAATGTTCACAAGGAAAAGATTCAACATATCAAATCTCAAAAGACATTTGTTAACATGAAAGCTAAATTTTGTCCTAGAGAACATATTCATGATTCAGTCATTTGTCCTCAAAGTATAAACTTGAGCCTTGTTAAGAAAGTAATCATATATTCCACGTCGTTTCAGTGCTAGTGTTGTTGGCCATCCCTCTTTGATGCTGTCTCGCTTGCTGCCTCTCGGCATATTGGTATAGCACGCCATTATTATGCTGACGTGCCTGTTCAAATCTGTAAAATTACAATATTATTGCACATTCTGCTGTGCACTGTATAGACTTTAGACTTAGACTTAGACTTTAGACTTTATTTGTCCCCATAGGACAATTATTGTCGATCAAACTGCCTAGATACTTGTATGTTTCTACGAATTCCACCATCTTCCCATTTATAATAGTGGTCTGTGGAGTTGAAGACTTTCGCCTAAAATCAATCTGCATATCCTTTGTCTTTTCAACATTTAGTTGAAGGAATGCCCTATCACACCAAAGTGCAAAATCATCCACAACAGGACCATGGTCACTTTCCTCGTTAGAGAGGAGACTGACAATAGCAGAGTCATCTGCAAATGTAAAAATATGTCTATTTCCATGCTGGCTGCGGCAATCGCCAGAATAAAGAATATAAAGGAGAGGTGAGAGGACACACCCCTGAGGAGACCCAGTGGATGATGACATCTCCTCAGACAAGCAACCATTCACCCTCACTCTCTGAGTTCTGTCGGTTAAAAAATCAAGAATACATCCCACAATATTAAAATCGAGGTCAAAGTTCTTTAAGAGCTTATCAACTAAAATATGTGGTTGGATTGTATTTAAAAGCCGATGAAAAATCAACAAATAGAATCCTTGCATGTGTTTTACTACCTTCAAGATGTTTGAATAGTAAGTTTAACAAGGTAGTAGTGGCATCATCTACCCCTCGCTTAGCCCTATAATCGAACTGTAGTGGATCTAGGAGATTCTCTGTTTTTGTAAGTATGACTTTTTTAACCAGTTTTTCAAAACACTTCATGACTAAGGAGGTCAGAGCTACTGGCCTAAAGTCATTTAATAATTTTGGATGATTTAGTTTGGCCACTGGAATAACTGTTGACTGTTTCCATATGTTCGGCACTCTCTGTTGCTCTAGGGACATCTGGAAAATATAATGAAAAATTGGACCTAACTGCTCTGCACAAGAGATGAGCATGCGACTACTTATATTGTCAGGCCCAGGGCTTTTTCCTGATCTGGAGTGCTTAAACATATTGACCACAGCTTGTTCGTCAAAAAAGGGGACAACACCTTTTTCCAGATAAATGTGATTTCTGTTCTAAAATAACATTACTAAAATTAGTGGTATCAAACCTCAAATACAATTTGTTTAGCTCTGTTGCAAGCAAACTGTCACAACTAAAACCTTCTAAAACAACATTGACATTCTTTTCTCTCCTGGTGCCAATAACAGTTCTCATACCATCCCAGGCTGAACGTAAATTCCTACCACCAAAGTCTTTCTCTATTTTTTCTTTGTAACCCTGCTTTGCCCTCCTTATTTCACTTCTTATTTCCTTTTTCAACTTATTCAATTCTAAAAAGTTTCCTTCCCTAAATGCCTGCCTCTTTTTGTTTAGTAACAGCTTTAGTGATTTCCTTACCCATGGCTTATTGTTTGGATATACCTGTACAATTTTATCAGGGATTACATTATCAACACAGTAGGAAGCATAACAACTAACAACATCTGTAAGATCATTTATGTTGGTACAGGACTCCTTAAACATGCCCCAGTCGGTGCAATCAAAACAACCCTGTAAACTCAGGATTGCTTCCTCAGTCCAGTTCTTAACGTGTTTAATGAGAGTTTTTCCCCTCCTTAAGGCCGTGCGATATGACGGGATGAGCTGGACACAGTTATGGTCAGCCCCGCCCAGCGGGGGGAGCGGGAGAGCTTTATATGCATCCTTGATAGAACCGTAACACAAGTCTAATTACTTCTTTTGTCTGGTCGGGCACGAAACATATTGGTGAAAGTCTCTCAGACATTTCTTCAGCGAACAATGGTTAAAATCCAAAGAACGAAGAACGAAGACAGGTGCTTCGGGCGATATTCCTTGCAGTTTTTGTGTTACTTACAGTATCGACTCCACGGCTTTATCCGCAGGGAACCTTGTGGCCGCAGTTTGGGACTCGCTGTATAACATTACAGTTGTAGTTGAGAGTATAAAATTAGATAGACTTCAGACTTATTTGGTAAAAGAATAACAATATAAAAGTAAACATTTTGTCATCTTTGTGTGACTTGTTTATTAGGCAATCAATTTCCTTAAAATCAAGTCACTTGTTATTTGAATAGTACTTGACACTATGCAGGTAGTTTCAAAGCAGTTTCACAGTAAATAAAACGGAAAATAAAAGAATCAATGTGAACTTCATATATAATACAATTTTAAATTGTACTGTAAAGCAGCTCTAAAAAGACAATAGTGTCATTGTTCAGTTCAGTAACTGTAAAATTCATCAGTTATGAAATTAGTGAACACAATTCACAACCTATTTGAAAATAGAATAAATTTGAATGTATAATAAATAAATAATTACATAAGTACACCTTTTATAGTGTTTCTTTGTTGCAGGTTCATGATTGGGTTGTACGTTTTTTGCACAAATTCAAGTTCTCCATTCTGTGAATTATTTCAATTTCTCAAAAGACTTCGTTGAGTGAAGCAGTATATTTCACAAGAAAAATTAGGGGCGGGACTTGAATTAATTAATTGGAATCGATTGGATCAGGACTAGCTGGGTGTGATCATGGCATGAAAAAAAAAGAGATAAATAAAAGTTAGACCAATGCTTCTCAACTGGTTTAGCCATGGGACCCACATTTTTTCCATGGTCAAGCCGCGGACCACTTTATGATATATATATATATATATATATATATATATATATATATATATATATATATATATATATATATATATATATATATATATATATATATATACAAAATAACACAAAGTGAAAATAAAATGGCATTTTTGGGTTATGGAAACAACAGTTATCATGTTTAATACACAATCCTAACATGAACTGTTAATGAAACATAAAAACTGTTCCTGAATGGAATAGATATCATGCAAAACCTTCCCAGCTAACACAAGAAGTACCAGTTTTACGCATTAGTGAAATGATATACAGTGTGCGCCGCCGCATTTTCATGAGCAATTGAAGAGTGTGTGCTACAGTCACAGTAGCTATATAACATGGCAAAGTTGTGGAAGGGGAAGTCGTGGCCTAATGGTTAGACAGTTTGACTTCTAACCCTAAGGTTGTGGGTTCAAGTCTTGGGCTGGCAATACCACTACAATACCCAACTGCTCCCCGGGTGCTGCAGCAATAATGGCTGCCCACTGCTCCGGGTGTGTGTTCACAGTGTGTGTGTGTTGCAGTGTGTGTGCACTTTGGATGGGTTAAATGCAGAGCACGATTTCTGAGTATGGATCACCATACTTGGCTGTATGTCACGTCACTTTAACACAGGTGAGATACTTTTTATTTCATAACAAGCTGTAAAAATAATGAGAGAATAATGAGACTGACATTAAACCTGACAACATCTCATCTGACAGTAGATAGTGAATCGGGACAGCATGTTTTTCTCAGGCAGTCTTTACTTAAACTGCAAAAAAAGTGTCAAAAGTTTTCATGCACATCTTTCAAAATAAAAGTCTCGCATCAGAAAGACCTTTAGAATTACATTTTTTGTTGTTGATGTTGTTTCTTTGACTGTAACACTCTGCAACCCACCAACTGAGAAACACTGGCATAGACAATATACCTGAATACAGCAACAGCTATGTGACTTGAGTGAACATAATGCCATATTTCAACCAATGACAACCATGACCTATCCCACAGTGCACTTGGACTGAAACAATTTTGCCTGCCAGACAGGTCCTTGAGCTTTCAAGACTATGATTTTTCACTTAAAGTAGTGTTTATACCACCTTGAATGTTAAAATAAAAATTTTCATAGAGAACATAACATTTATCAGCTGACATTTGGTTATTCTCTCTCATCTGTTATTGCAATGGCATATACATGAATAATTCATGTTTATTAATTTACTGTAACTCAGGAGAAATGCATCTGAATTATCCTGCCACATATAATTTTATATTGTCATATAATGGAAAAAAAATGAAAAAAATCTCAAAATGGATCTTTCAAGCATGTTCCCAATACATACAGTGGATTATTATCACGTGATCTATCATCACGGCCCGGGCAGAAATGTATGGTGTATGGTTTAAGGTTACTTATGGAGAAAAGTGCAGCTGAATTGGATTTTCACATTACTCTGATGTCTCATGGACACTAGTGGAAGGTGCACAGTCCCAAAACAAGCACTTACAGAGTGATCGTTTGGATTTGATCTAGAAATGCACAATTCAGCATCACTTACATCTGCTCACATTAACCATACATTTCAGGCTTTCATATTGTATATATTTTATACAATATACAGTGTACATATTATAAATATTTAATAAATTAATATAGTTCTGGCTTGTTTTGATGTTTAGCTTTCATAAAGAATAGCATACAGGTGGCTTACACAAAATAACATTTTGATTGTGAATGATTTTTAATTATATTAATAATAATTATATTATGTTAATAATTATTTTACTTTTTTATCTTGTATATAAAACAGCAACATATATGCCTTACACAAATTGTATTTAAAAAAAAAATATTGTATAAAAATTTAATATATACATAATTACATATTAAATATTTTTTGGCCTGAACAGTTCACCTATAGCCTAAAGAACATAGCATATAGATGTTTTAAAAAAGTATTTTAATGTAAATTACTGTTAAAATTACTAATTAAAATATAAAAGGTTTATTAAGAAATAATAAAAATATAATATAGCAAAAAAAAAAAAGTTTTATTTCAGGCAGAACCCCCCCCCCCCCCCATAAAACAAAAAAAACAAATAGCTATGCAATGTTTCAGCAATAAAAATGGGGCGGCCATCAATTGAAGTTCCAATGGTTATTACAGGAGCAATAAACTCTTTGCATTATCTTTGGTTTCTGTTGTAGTGTGCGCACAAAACCCGGCTGAAGTTGATCCTGATCTCTGTGTGAACCCCACCTTAGCTCAACCTGCAGATAATACTTTCCTCCCCTTTCCAGGGTGTGTAGACGGTAGAACACACTCCCCATTCGGGAGAGATTAAGATGCCCAAGCGAATGTTGGTGTAACCTGATAATGGAGCAAGCTTTCATTTCCGAAGCACTTTTGTACCTCTCTCATCTCGTGCTCTTTCTGTCTATCTGTATTTCTTAGCTCCCCGCTCTCTCGCTTCTCAATGTGATGCTTAGCACGGGCAGAATGGGACAAGAAACGGCTGCCATTATTGCTGTTGAGTGCAATCCATCCTGCAGAGAATCCCTGGGCCAGAGATCAATAGACACTGGCAGAGAGATGGAGTACAGAAGACAAAAATCACTAGGAGGGAGACTAGGAGAGATACAGGTATGTTTTGAAAAGGAATACTACTACTTGCTCTATTTGCAGTATGCATTGTGTACATTGTGTAAATTTGCAGTATGAACTGAACATATGACATGTGCAGTATTCAACCAGAGTACACTGCATGGAAGACTGTATCCCACAATGCAATGCACTAAAACTGACTTCGATGAATCTCCTTTCTGATTCATTATTTGATTCAACTGCTAGTTTGGCCCCCAATATTATGCTGACGTGGTACAATAACAATTACATTTTTACATTTTTTTTTTATGAATATGCATCTTTCAAATTGTAAATGGTTAATGTTGTGATTCTTAAATTCACTCGTATCATCTATCTATCATGCTGTTCTTTAAAACTCATTTAAAAACACTTTAGCTAATATCGAAATTAATATGCATTTTTTAATTGTAATTTTTTAATGATTCATAAACAATTAATTTTTTTGTGTGTTTTATTTTTAATTTACACACAAATAGTATAAAATCTGAATATGAACCATTTATAGACGATAACATATTTAAACAATAAACCGCTTATCTTATTGTTTTTGACCTGAATTTTAATATTCATGCCTAATAAGAACCAGTGATATTTGCCATCAAACCTGGTGCAGTGCATCTTAATGCAGCATATATGAATTTATGTAAATGCAAATGACATACAAGAACTGTAAAAGGTGAAAAAAAATCCATACATGAAACAGCATGCAATATACTATAATTTTCTGTATGTAAATATTGTCTCTTTTCAGTGGTAGAAACAATAGTATACTGTATACTATTTTTAAATGTATAGTCTGTTGTTAGGGTTATGTTCAATGTTTGGTCTGATTTTCATCGTGGTTTCAGTTCACCTGTTACCTAATTTTACTCCTAATAATAATTTCATTCACCTGTGTGTGATTAATTAACTCATAGTTTTTTGTTTGCTCCACTTCAAATACTCTCAGTTCTCCGCTTAGCCTTGGTCTGTTCTCGATTATGTTAAATTGGCATGTGTTCCATATATATGTTGGATTTACCTTAATAAAATACTTTTTCATTGATCTCCATCATGATGTCTCCTTTGTACCACCAACCATTACATCTTTACAGTCGGACTATATGCAATTATTCTATTCCATGTACGGCATACTGAAACAGAGTGAAAAAGAGAAGGAGAGAGAGAGAAAGTGCTGTATCGCACTGTAAGACCTGGCTTTGTTTCCCAAACAAGTCCTACTGAGGTGTAGCATCTCACTGTTGAATAATTACCCATAAAACACACATTTATCATTACTGACTATGCGGCTGTTCTAAGTGTTTGTGGCTCAGTGGCTCTAATCCAGTTCCTGTGGCTGTAAAACACAGGGAGAGTTTTTCAAATGATTGTCATAACTGTAAATTATTATGTTTACCCCATTTTGAGGCATATGAGGCAGCTGCTTGTTCTGGAGAAGCATTTTTACAGTTATTTCAACGTGGAGAGAGGGATCTCAGCCTCTGCTTTCAAAAAGAATCAGTGGCATGGACGTCTTTTGATATAGTCTGATTTGACTCCAGTGAATGCTTTTGCAATTAGTTTCAAATCTCTAGATGAATTCAGATTTGTTGGAAAAGTTCTGAGAGATATTTTTGTTAGGTAGAAGCATATACTGTTGTCAGTGATCTTGCAGAAGTTTCGCATGGAAACTGCTCCCAACAGCAACAGTTTTTTTTAATTAATTAATTAATTTATTTTTTTATCTAGAATATGTGATTCTGTGAGCATTTATCTTTAAAATTATATTGCATTCAGTATGCTTCAGATGCTTTTGTGATGACATAGAATGAAATCGAATGTGTGTGAATTTATTATTAAAAATAATAATAATAATAATAATTATGCAGTGATGTTTTGTTGAATAATTCACCCAAAACTTCTGCCTTTATTTACTCACCCTTCTGTCATTCCAAACTGTATGATTTTCTTTCTTCAATGGAACACAAACTATGCCAATGAAAGTGAATGGGAATGGATGCTGCCAATCTGCAAAAAAGAAATGTAATAAAAAAAAATACAAAAATAAAAATAAATAAATAAATAAATGTATTTATAATAAAAAGACAATAAATGTAAATTTATAATAAATGAAAAATCTTAAATGTCTATTTAAAAAATCTAGATATTTTATTTTTATACTGTACTGTTTAATGACATTAATTGGTAGCATGTTTATATATATATGATTATATATATATATATATATATATATATATATATATATATATATATATATATATATATATATACAATGTTTTTTTCACTTATTCACTTCTATCATGTAAAATGTCTGATTGTATTTTTTATTTCTATGTTTTATATTTTTTATATATTTACACACAGTAGTTTAACATTTTAATATGAGACATATTAAAATTCTTCAGTCATAACAGGAAAATAATGAATTCTACTGCAGATTTTAATATTGGTATCACTAGAAAGAACCAGTGACATTTGGCATCAAAACTTGATGCAGTACATCTTAATGCATTATTTGATTATACTTGACCGCAGATGATTTGAGAGCTATGAAAAGAGAAAATGACTTTCATTGCAATGCAAGAGCAGCATGGACATTCTGCTTGACTTCTCTTGTCCTTCTCCTCAGGTTTGAAATGACAAGCAAGTAAGTAAATAATGACAGAATTTTAATATGCAAATGCACTACTCCTTAATAAATGCACTCTGAGGCAAAGATCAACACCTGAGAACATTTTCTAAAATAAGCATGAACAGGTCGTACATGTCTCAGCTGTAACTGTACCTTTTCACTCCCTGAAGCAACCTTTGACATATCCCAAGCACTTGATTGTAACGCCAGCAGTCAGGCACAAAATAATCTCATAATATATGCACATCTACCTGCAGAAAACATATTGTGGACGCTGCAATAATTGCATTTAAAGACACCTCATTAGTTTCCCAGGTGGGGCAGCTGGAATTAAATCTGAAAATGAAACAGCACTCCTTAAAGGTGCAACATGCTGGAAAATAGACAGTGAGGATATGGCGGTGACAAGAAAGGAGAAAATCACCTTCATGGACTCTTTGGGAAGCAGGTGACATCGACAGCTTGGTCTCTGAGGACAATATCAACTAAAGAAACTCTGCACGTGTTTACAGGCCTGCTGCATGGTTTGTGTCTGTTTCCACCCCCCCCCCCCCCCCCCCCCCCTTCAATGCATGGATGCACCTACAGTAATTGCATGGAGTGACAGGAAGAAAGACACGCAAATGAGAGATAGTGCTGATATTGCAGAAGCATTTGGCCACTGATGGGATGCTGGTGAAATTTGTTGTTGGGACACGCAAACTTCAAATCGCTGTCTCTCTTTTTTTTGTCCCCCTTGCATCACTACACACTTTCAGTACAGGAGACAGTGTGGTATCCAATTTTGCAGATGAATAACCAGGTAAATCATATTTTAAATCAACACTTGCTTATCTATCTTTGATTTTTCTTATTCCTTCATTTTTGGAAGATAGGAGGAAGTTTCGATGTCGAGGGTAACATTGCACAAATTCTGTTTGAATAAATGCCAGTAAAGTACTTGATGTAGGGAGGTACTTTATTGTTCTATCTATCTATCTTATCTGTCTGTGTCTCTTTATTTTCATCTTAATATAGTTTTTATTTAAAAACCCCAATAACTGAATAACACTCTTAAATGTATTTAGTTCATTTTAAAATTAATAAAATATACATTTTTCATACTGTACATTATAATGTTAGCCTCAATTTGTGCTTTGTAAGTGGTTCACATTCATTCATATGCAGTTGTTATAGTGTTATTAATATGTTGCTATATGGTTACCAGGGTGTTCTGAGTGGTAGATATAATGGTTGCGTACCAAGTCAGAAGAAACCTCCCTTAACGGTCTTGCTCTTTCAGTCTGATTTTTGTTGCATAAATCTGAAATTTATTGCATCTGAACTTGTGTAATTGCTTAATGTTTCTTTAGGTCTTAGGTGGCATGGTGAAGAATCGCTCATCATAGTTGCACAAGAATGCTGAGCTCAGTCAAGGACACATGTTGACCACATTTTCTGTTTGGGAACACATGATGGATAGCATGTGCAAGAATCTGTGATTTATATCATGCTGTCTAGACAAACAAGACATTATTGAACAGCGTACAGCACATGTCTACATCTGACACTGCAGGAAATTAAGAAGAAATCATTCCTGCTTTGAAAAAGACTCTTTGAATTGTAGCAGGGATGAATAAAAACCAAATCCAGAACTATTAAAACCATTGTGTAAACGCAGTGACTCTCGAACCAGGTGACAAGAACAGCTTCAACGGTTCGCAAAATAGAGCATCTGTGATCATTTCTGACAGCTCTGACAACTAATTGGGAATTGCACATCTGACATCCATAGGACATGATGGCAAGCACAGCTTGCTCTTTTGATGTTCAAAATTCTGACCCCAGTTGTCCTTCCAAGTGAGGAAAGTGTCCAGCAGTCAAGCTGGGTGGCTGAGAAACTGACCTCTGGTGTCTGTCCTCATCACCCCAATGAACTGCTTTCCTCTAGTCCGTTTCTTTCAGTTCGTGTACGAGCTAGAGGAAGTCAAACCTCGGATGTACTGTAAATATAAAGGGCTGTGTAAAATTAAGCACACCCAAGAGTAATGGAATTTTATGTATGTTAATAGATAAAAATCAGTATTCACAATTTGCAATAATTAGTTTAACCCTCATGTTGTGTCCCATTCATTTTGACCCTGGAGAGGTAGTTAATGTTACCGCATTGGATTAAAACTCATTGACTTTGATCAAACGGCGAATTAACAGGGTATTAATCCCCTTCCCTACATGGATAATTTTTGTAATTTTTTTTAATGATTATTTTTATCCAGCTTGTTACACTTGGGGATTCAATCTTTTTTTATCAGCTTGTTTTCTTTTAGTTAGCACAGGTTTTTTATTTCTTTTTGGAAATAACTGATCATAGGCCTCATTGATTTAAGATCAATTTTTGAGTGAACATTCCCAAAATTATCCACGCATAATGATTTTTTCCCCACTCAAAAACTGAGGTGCATATGCTCAGATAAATGAGGCCCATGGCCAGTAGGTTCCAAAAAAAATGCAGAACCTGTGCTATTTGGAAGAAAACAAGTTGACAAAACCATTGAATCCAATATCCAATATGAAAGCAATTTTTAAAAAGGTGGTGATTTTTAACTGGGAAAACCAGATTAGGTAAAAGGATTTTTCAGAACCGCACAAGGATTAAATGAAAAGAAATGTTATCTTGTTTTGAAAATGTTATCTCAACCATACATTTGGAATCAGGTGCAACAATTAGAACATGCTAACAAACTTTGGGAATTTTATGGTTTAGGGCTGTTATACCAAAGATGTCTTCAGGAGAATGTACAAATGTTGAAGCTAAACTGTCTGTAAGTGCACATTTAAATGCAGTCAAATCTTTTTTGAAGTAATAGCTAAGAAGAGCGAAATAGAGGGCTTTGTAACGGCCAATTCAAAATCCAAATCTCAATGCCAGAAGTGGGGTGCACGAACAATAGTACATGTTGTTCAAGGCTAATATTGCACCTGTCAATGTAGAAGACAGATACACTGAAAACAAAATGATGTACTGTAGAAACAATTTCACTCAAAATTGCTTGTAAATTTCACAAACAATTACAAGGAAATGTCATGTAATATGTTGCATTGAGTCTAAAAACTGAAATAGTAATTTCTTGTAAAACATACTTCAATAATCTGGTCTATTTACAACTTAATTTTTTTATTATTTTTTTTTACAGTGTAGACAATTAAAAGAAATACCAACAAGATGTTAGTTCGGACAAACCATGCAGTCAAAGAAATCTAGGGTTGTACTTAATTTTTCCACAGAAGATGTAGATATTTTTGTTAAATAAAATATTTCAAAGTCATATTTTCTGTTTTCTTCTGTTGAACTGTATCACCTTCTTCTACAATAGTGTCGAAATAAAATTCCAGTTCTAATATGTTGAACCAAGTACTTGCGACTGTTCATGCGGTGCACTTACTTTTTCAAAGCACAATATAAAGACAGCATTCATTTTGAAAGATGTTTCCAGAAATTACTGGGGGGTTTTGCCGATTAATTGTGAAAGACTTTCATCCTGAAGGCTGATTATTTATGCATCAAAAGTGCTAAAGAAGCTAAATCTTCCCTGCTTTGACCATGACAGGCATATTGTCACCATAATAGTGTAATTGCATGTTATTAAAGTGCATTTAATTACATCTAATTTTTACTGTGGTGGGTGGACAAATATCTTTTTGCTTTTGAATTACATTTCCTTGTTTTATGTGACAGCTGAATGGAGGAAATGACAATCTGCGTGCCACAAATAAGCCTCGCAGCTGAGGAGTTTGCACATTTGTGCTTCACTTGAATATTCTTGGCAGCGCTGCCAGAATTCGAAGCCCTCACATCTGAGCTTGGCCTTCTCAGCTGGACACATCTGGGTGCTCGGGAGATAATCCAGTCGCCTCTGGTGAGCTGGACCCATGCCACCATCCAGCGGGGTTTCCTTCCCTCACGGTGGGAAGCAGCTCTTGCTTTAATGATGTGGTTTTAGAGCAGGCCATGAAAACTCTCAGGCACGTCAGAGGACTTCTGTGTGTAATTGAATAGCTCTACAATCTGATGTAAGAGGCCAAATGGGATATTTCTGAACATAGCCATTGCTGTTTTAATGAGTTTGTTCATTAAAAGTTCAACTTTTTCCTTCAGGAACTAGACAGAATCATTGGACATAACTAGAAAAATCAGATAAATGGGAATTGTAATCCTATTATTTGTAATCTATAGTGCTTCATGCTGTTTCTGTTTGTCAAAATTAGGAAATTGATTGTATTAATAATCAATTTCATTAAAGGAATTGTTTACTCAAAAATTATAATACTGTCATTATTTACACATTTTCACATTATGGTCCAAAACTGTATACGTTTTTTTTTCTTTCTTTTTTTCAGTGGTGCACAACTTTTTAAAATACGCTCCTCCATATATTTAAAGTGAATCAGGACTATGGCTGTTAAACTCCAAAATATTAATAATAATAAAAAAGGAAAAGTTGCATTTATCTATTCAAAAAATGGTTTTGCACAATTTGAATTTTTTGGTATCTTTCTTTCTTTAAAAAAAAAATAAATATACATATATATATTTTTTTTGTAAAAAATATATATATATATATATATATATATATATATATATATATATATATATATATAATATCAATATATAAAATAATATCACTTATTATTTACAGGAAAACTTCACTTCTGCTGTTGCTTTCAAACCAAGCTTGTGTGTTTTACAGGAGAAAAAAAACTACTAAAATTTGCTATACCATTTGGTCAGTGGGCCTTACAATGACATTTATGTTTTATTCATGACAAAATATATGTATTTTATATGTATGTTTATGTGTGAGTGTACAAACACATACACACACTCTCACACATATAAAATATGCATATATTTTGACGTGAATAAAACTTACACAATGTCATTGAAAGGCCAGTTGACAATATATAAATATGTATTTATACTTTTTTATCTATTTTTATTACAATATATATATAGTGTATATAAAAAAGTGATTAGTCAAATTAAGTGGAAACAGCTTGTTGAGCTTAATAATTACACAGAACAAATATTGTACAACTGATGTAAATATTGTGGAGTGTGTAAAATATTTGTTTATTTTAGTATTTATACAGCACACACACACACACACACACACACACACACACACACACACACACACACACACACACACACACACACACACACACACACACACACATTATACCTTATATGTTTATCATGTTATTTGTATCTTTTCACACATTTAAAGTGAATTGCATGTATTTTAACTAGTGCTAGGGTAATATATAATATTTTCAATAAAAACAATTATGCCCTGGCAGTGACAAATAGCTTGTTTTATATTTAATTTAATTACATTAATGTTTCAAGTTGAGATTAGTTACAATAAATATTATAACTGCTACTATGTAAAAGCAACACTGCTGTAAAAGGCACCTTATTTGTTTAAAGTGTTTACAAACCAAATGTTATTACACTTTTGTTCATATAGCAGTAATGAAAAAAGTGCACAATAAACTACTTTTGAATGCATTAATAGTTTTATGCATAACAATGTGATTAATTGCAATTAATCGCAGACAATGATGTGATTAATCACAATTAAAAATTGTAATCATTGCCCAGCACTAATTTGAACTCTTACCACTTGCCACGCTCGTTTTTCTTGATGTGTCTTGTTCTTATTGGTTGTTGTAGTCATATATCTTGTGTTGTCATTGGTTTATCATCTGATTGTTCTCAGGTGTTTCTTATTCAGCCATCGATCCCTGTGTATATATAGCCCTCATATTTCACTGTCCATTGTCTAGCTTTGTTTGAGTAACCACTATTAGGTGAGTTTGTTCATGTACCAAGTCAAGCCATAATCTGTTTAGTTTGTTATTTGGAATTAAAACTGCACATGGGTTCTACTTCAGCTTCCCCCAGTGTATTTATTACACGGCTGAGTAACATTTTAACCCTTGAAATCTCAACCTCGTTCACATTCATCCATCCATCCATCCATCCATCCATCTTCTTTCGCTTATCCAGGGCCGGGTCGCGGGGGCAGCAGTCTAAGCAGAGAACCCCAGACTTCCCTCTCCCTAGACACTTCCTCCAGCTCTTCTGGGGGGACACCAAGGCGTTCCCAGGCCAGCCGGGAGACATAGTCTCTCCAGCGTGTCCTAGGTCTTCCCCGGGGTCTCCTCCCAGTGGGACGCGCCCGGAACACCTTCCCGGGAAGGCGTCCAGGAGGCATCCGGAACAGATGCCCGAGCCACCTCAGCTGACCCCTCTCGATGTGGAGGAGCAGCGGCTCTACTCTGAGCTCCTCCCGGGTGACTGAGCTTCTCACCCTATCTCTAAGGGATCGCCCAGCCACCCTGCGGAGAAAGCTCATTTCGGCCGCCTGTATCCGGGATCTTGTCCTTTTCGGTCATGACCCAAAGCTCATGACAATAGGTGAGAGTAGGAACGTAGATTGACCGGTAAATCGAGAGCTTCGCCTTGCGGCTCAGCTCTTTCTTCACCACGACAGACCGGTACATCAACCACATTACTGCAGAAGCTGCACCGATCCGTCTGTCAATCTGCCGTTCCATCCTTCCCTCACTCGTGAACAAGACCCCAAGATACTTAAACTCCTCCACTTGAGGCAGGAACTCTCCACCAACCTGAAGTGGGCAAGCCACCCTTTTCCGTTCACATTCTCAATGATAATTAAATTGTAAAATATCTAGGATCCTGCCATACGTGGTTTAATATAAAATGATATCCCTTAAGGTCTCCTTGTCAGCTGCATGGGCAGTAATGACAATAATCAGGGTCAGAGGAGCTAAAAGAAAAAAAAAATAGCTTGATGGCACATTCTGTCAGGAAGAATTAGCTCTCTCCAAAGTCTTATCAGTGATGTGCCCTTTGAGAGCGCAGCTAAAAGTTAAGAAGCAGGAGGGGGTTATTGTCTGTACGTCTCAGTTTGTTTGAATGTGAGTATAAATATTTTATTAGCACCTCAAATTCTCTCTAGCTTGTTACTGCATTCTGAGATTGTCATTGTTTATTTCAAAATATATTCTTTCTATGATACTCGTACAACATTAAACAAAGCTCATTCTTGAGGAGTTGCTCAGATTACAGCATTTTAGATGAGCACTTTCTTTTCAGTCACATCCCAGAGTTTCGAACAAATGGCATTTTTAGACAAAGGCTTTCATTGAATGGACATCATAAGTGAAAATGGATGGCTTCCTGACCTGTACCAGACCATGAGCAACGAAAACAGTGTATCTAAAGATAATTTTCTTGTTGTGGCCTGCTCAGAGTGCTGTTCACCTGAACTGTACAGATATAAATGTGTGGTTTATATTTTTCCAGATTCAAATGGAATGATGAAAAAAAAAAAAGCTGGGTCATTCACCCTTCTAGCCACAAATTGAGCAACTTACAAAAAGCTGTTTTTTTCCCCTGAAACAGAAAGAGATGAAAATACATAGATATCCTCAGAACGCTGGTAAAAACATACTGTTTTTGCTTTACTTAGAAACACAAAAGTAGCAAAAAAAAATAAAAATATTTTGGATCATTATACATCTATCAGAGAGCTTTATGATCAGTATTTGAATGAGATGAATGATTATTCATAGAAGTCTTTGAGTTTAACCTTGAGCAAAGGGTGCACTTATGCTGTTTTCTTCAATCATGTCTATAAATGAATTTGAGTCATTTGTGCCACTGAGGCACAATACAGAAGAAAGACACTTTCCACAAATACTGTGCACTTTGGTGTTATGTATGTAAGTATGTACAGTATTTATTTATTTATTTATTAAAGCTATTACCAAAGGTCACCATTCTTTATATAGCACTTACATTACAGATTGTTTCAAAGAAGCTTGTCAAACAGGAAAATAGTTTGTCAATAATGCAATAATAAACAGAAAATTTTCCAGTTAAAGTCAGTTCATTGATGATTCAGTAATGTCATCACCCAGTTCAGCTCTCTTTCAATAGTGTCTGTGCAATCAAGCCAACAATATTTACAGAAATTAAGCATCCCCATCTAAGCAAGCCAAAGGAGACAGTTGCAAGGAAACAAAACTCTATCGGTGACAGAAGTGGAGAAAAAAAAAAACTTTGGGAGAAACCAGGCTTAGTCGGGGGGTGGGTGGTGCAGGTCACCTCTGTCCAGAAAAAAACCAGCATGGTGTGATTTAATTCCAGGCTGCAACTTGATATGTGATAGAGGCTATTTACACTAAGTGCAAATAAAAGTAATTTTTTTTTGAGATATGCTATTTACACTGCAAGTGCAAATAGCTATAGATTCTATATATACTACTGTATGTTAAAATAGCAGGATATTCTGCTAATTACTTATTGCAAATAGTGGCAATCATCTGCACCTCAGCATTATAACCAACCTAAAATCTAGGCCATTTTCTGCAGAAGTGCTCAGTGGATGGCGGCATTGGTTTATCTCAATTCATGACCTTCTGAACATCTGATGTCTGGCCTATACTGAAATCAATTCTTCAGTTTGAATTACAGTTTCAATTCATCAAGACATGAATGGCAGTTCTTTGAACCAACATACTATGTTTGACCCATCCATAAACAAACGTCAGTGTTTACATGTCAGTGAAGGATATAAAATCAATCTGACCACTCTCCCACAATTCAAAAGTTCTCCAAAGGCTGCAAAATGGCAGAGAGAAGCATTTTAGTTTGCAAAGAGAGGATATTTTATCTGAGGTGCTTGGCTAGTCCCTGTGAGGAAACCCTGTTGCTATGAGACAGATTGTGTTTTCCAGACACCTGACCTGGATTTTGGCTTTGCCGCCATACCAGAGTGGCCCACCTTGCCCCCTGTATTCTCATATCTATCCCCTTGTTTTTACCGTCGAAAGTAGGGGAGGGGGTCCATCTAAACTCTTTCTGCAGATGCCAGAGGAAGGGTAGCCTGGGACCCCTATGCGAAACAAAGCAATTGCATTTCATATTGAATTGGGAATTGAGCAAACTCCCCTCTGTCAAGTTTCTCTTGTATTCTGGAGACTTGAAAGGGAAAGGAGGAGGCAAGTAATGCTTGAACTGTCTTGATATACTGATCTCAGATCAGCACCATGTAAATCAACCTTCAGATTGCATAATCCTCTCTCAGAAAGATGGGGAAGTCTCACCATGCCTATAAACACAGTTATTTTAAAGTTACGTAATCTGTCACAACCCAGGGATACATTTTTATCAAAATTCTGGTCTCGTACTAATAACCTGATTTTCATGCAGTGGCCAGTAACCAATAAATTGCATGCAAGCATTGCAATTCTAAGTTTGTTTTATCAAAATAAGTAAAACATTTAAAAATTACCACAAAATAAAATATAAAAAAAAAATAATAATAAAAAAATAAATAAATACAAATGTAAAATAAATTGAAGTGTTACACACAATTTGGGGTTCACAACATTATAAGAGAGTTAGATGATCACAGTTTTTACTGATATATTGTACATATTCAAGAAAAACTTTTCCTTATAATATATGTTAAATTATTTTTTTTATCCCTATATGGCTAAACATCAAAACCTTGTAATTCCATTGATAAAACAACATTTGATTATAAAGATGGATATTTTTTTTTCCATTGGACTAATGTGAAATGAACAAAACAAAAAATATATATTATGTAAGTTATGATGGTCAATTTTGTGTTCATGTTTATGTGGATCTGCCAACATGGAGGACAAATTAAACTGTTCCTAATATGATTTGCTGAACTGCTGATGTTTTTGTCCTCTACTGCTCTGTTTGTTTCCCTCTCTGCAGGAAGACATGTCACAACCATACTGGTGCTATACTGGATATCTTATGACAGCTGTATCCTATCACATACTTTTGAGAATGATTAATCAAATTATTAGAAATTATCAGTCAGAACCAGACAACCTCAAGTCGATAAAGTTGTAGTAAAATACCAACTACAAAACAACTGCACAGCATCTTTCCTAATTCACTCCACTTCAGAAACAATGGTTTTAAATTAAAAATAAAGTGACCCTCACAAGCTGTTTAGTTCTGTAATGTGCCATATTTCCAGATTGATGGGCTTTCCTCATCAGATCAGTAGCGCTGGCTGGGTGTGGTCTATATATCACAGGAGGGGTGGGGTTAAAAAAAATGAGGCCTTGTCGACATCACCAGAAGAGAAAAGTCATTTCAAACTAAATGGAGTAAATTATTGTATTTTGATGAAATACATTACAAAGACAGGTGCTTTTTCTTTAGATCAACATGCACTGATGAATCATGCAGAGTCAGAGCAACAGTGTGAGCAGAAAGTTAATACGGTTAGTTTTGATTACATGTCGAATCTTTAAATGGAAAGCTTTGCTGGAAGTAAGCAATGGCAGGAAGTGAGTAACAACTGTAAAGCAAATAAATGAACACATACATGCATAAATAAATAAATGCATGCATAAATAGCAAATCCGTAGGTAGTTAGTCATTTAATGGAACATAACAGAATGCCAGATTTGAACCGTGGGTGTTGGAACATTTGATTATCGGTGTGTGACGTGCATGAAAATCAACACGTCCTCAAATGTGTCAGTCCCAGAGCTTGGCAGTAACTAGTCTTGAGCTCTCGAGAGTGAGAACTAATTGAACTGACCTCTCGGTGGCAGGAGGACCCTGAGAAGAAACTGTGCTCGTGATGACAAATGCAACACAACATCTCAATCTGTTTTAATTTCATTTCCAGAGATAATTTCTCCGTACTGTACGACGGAGAAAATAGTAACGTCTTTGGCATGATTACGCTTTCATGTGTGAAATATAAATGAGACAGTATGGAAGCTTGTCTATGGAGACAACAAGATCTGAGACAACAGGGGTCAAGAAAAACTGGGAGGGTCAGTGATCTCTAAATGTGCGTTAAGTGCATTTTTGAAGTAACACAGGGTGCGAGAACATTTGGCCCAGCTAAACCTGAGCAGGCATTGCAGGTTCTTGTATTCTCTTGACCTTTCTGATGATTTGGTGTCTGGCGGTGCTCCACCTTCCCCTGGAGAAAGAGCAGGGGACATGGGTCCCAGCTGTGATGTAGGACACCTCCATGAAGATAGATGGAGTGTAACATTTGATGGAATGATGGGGTGAATTTCTTTGGGTTTTCTCAGGTAACTTAATTATCTTCTCACCTTTTTAGATTTGTTTGTTTGTTTGTTTATTTATTTATTTTATTTGTGGATTGTTGCATTTTCGTTTTTCTTAATTTTTTTTTATTTAATTTTTTTTTTTGGAAATTCTTATTTTCTTTCATTTTCTTACATATGTATTTATGTGAATGTTTAAAGCACATTTTGAAAGAATACTTTTTTTTCTCAATGGAAGTAAATGGTAGTTTATTTCCTCCATGGAATAGAATATGAAAAAATTTAATGCAATTTTTATTTCACAATTCTGACTTTTTTCTTGGAATTCTGAGAAAATATATTTACGAATTGTTTGTAACTTGTAATTGGGAGATATACTCTATAATATCACAAATCTGACAAAAAGTCTTAATTGTGAAATGTAAATGTGCAATTTAATTGAATAAACTTGTTTCTAAATTGAGAGATAAAAAGTCTTTTTTGGTGGAAATAAGCTTCCATGAAATGGGGACTGGAATTATGAAGAAAAAAAAAACCACAATAAAAGTATAAAATACATATGTGACATTTAACAGTAGATGATATTGATTATTTTGTGTCTATGGCACCATATTTCATTTAAAATCTACAGTTGAAGGTAATATTTTCATTTAGTTACTATTACTTACTGTAATACTTTTTTTTTTGGTATGTTTCTTTTGTAAAGCTATTGTATGAGTTCCAACGACCTCACAAACAAACCAATTAACTGCTTGTTTGATATTTTTAGGTCAATTCTGGAGCCTGACAGTTGCAGTCCCTATTAACTATAATGTTATGGTAAAATGGAAATGTCCAGAATGTGTTTTTTTTCTACAGTAATCTTCACCAATAGAATAAATAAATAATAAAGGATTTTAATGTGAAAATTACTATTCCATTTTATTTTTAGTGCACTGTCCCTTTAAATGTACATGAACTCACATGAAAATGGTGCAGCCGTATCATGGATCTGCCTTTTACATGTTAATATGGCCTGGATCGCTGAGAAATCATACAATTCTCTAATTCTCGCTCTCTCTCTTTCCCCAGCTGGCTCCGGTCGCCAGAGGCACAGTCCATCATCCTACATTCAACAGCCCTGCAACATCTGTTCATTAGCTCTGACAGATGAAAGAGAGAGAACAAGGAAGAGAGTGAGTGAGAGAGCGTGTGAGGTACGAAAAGAGAAAGGCAGAGAGAAGACATTCAGCAACCTCTTTTTTTTTGAGAATGGTAGACTGACACCCTACCTCTCCACACCTATTCGTCTTGATTTCAACATCATCTGCGTGTGTTAGAGCACCCGCATGTGTGTTTACCTGTCATTTGAAGGAGAAGGATGTGTAGATGTGTTTGAGGCTGTTTTGATGGCTGCTGTATGACATGCTGGTATGTTTAGTTTGAGTGAATAGTGTGCTTTCATGTGCTCTGTCAGGTGTTGTGGAGGCAAAAGGACATCGCTGATCAAGATGCCTGCTGAATCTGCCATCCGAACGGGCTTTTGCTCTCTCTTATGTTTGTCCCTCAGTATCTCTCTTTATTTCCTTCTTTGTCTTGAAATGTCACTGGGAAATCAGCATGGAGCAGTATACGCCCAAAACCTAGATAAATAATGCAGGCTACATTACTCTGGCTTAGCTCCAGTGAAGTGTTTGTGATGAAACAGGCAAATTTGAACATCAGATGAATATACTACAAAACAAAAGTGCTTCACACAAAGACACTTGCATAGAAAAACACTTCATCCACTCAATGTCTCAACATATGCTGATGTTTTGGTAGAGAGACATTGGAAAACATTTTCAAGTCACATTTTTAAAGAATGCTAACGTATTTTACATTAAAAATATAATGTAGTGCTGTGTTTTTCTCAGAAATTTCTCAGAATTGCAATCCCCCCCCAACCAGGTTTTCTTCTGCTCTGAAGAAGCCCCTTTCCGCCACTGAATAATAATATAAAAAAAGGTAATTGCGACTTATTCTAACTTTTTTCTTGCAATTGCGAGTTTACATTATCTTAAAGTCCAAATTGCGAGAAATAAACCCACAATTATGCCCAGCAATTTTTTCTCTGAATTGCAAGATATAATTGCAAGATATAATCTCGCAATTGTCCGAAAAAAGTCAGACTTGTGAGAAAAAAAGTCGCAATTACCCCTTTTGATTTTTTTATCAGTAGTGAAAACGTTCTTCCATAGCTATACTGGTTGCTAGCTCCACCCTAAACTCATGCCATTGGCCGAGCAACTGTTGCGGTGTCCAGCTGGTCAGGACGTTCAAATAAGTTAATGCTGAATTCCACAGTGTTTACACTTTTTGGGTAAGTTAATGACTAAAATATAATGTCAATGATGAAATGACCCAGGTTGACAGGTATTATGAGATTCACTCATTTCATATTTAAAATAGGCCACCATAGTAGTATAAAGTACCAAAAACTGCTGGTTAAACATTTTCAAAAGGCTACACAACTTTGTATTTGAACTTAGGATCATGCTGAATGGGATCATGCTAAACAGAGTGAATTGGGTTTGATCACTCCCTGAAGCAGACCACTGTGTCAACGTCTCAGACGAACATGTCGAGCTGAAGGGGAGATTAGAGTTAAAGGTCAGAGAGACACAGGAACAAGAATTCAACCATAACCCGATGCGATGTTTCAAGTATGCCACTCTCCCTACGAATTAGGCACTAACTTAGCACAATCACAAAAGCTACTGTAAAAAAGGGAATTTCTTTTTACCTTAAACTTTATTGAATAATTCTCAACAGAGTTTGCTGATATATACTGTAGAATTCGATCGGAATAACAAACTTTCAGATATTATAATTTATCATATAATATTATATAATTAAAATATATAATTTAATATATGATTAGCATTCATGCATCATTAATATTTAGTTTCTTATTGCAGAATGATTGACAGAACATTTTGAAGTGCATATTTTTCACAATCTTCTATGATTCATCTAAGCAGGCCATGCCCCCACCTCAGGTTTCTTGTGTCAAGTCATCCATCTCATGTCATGTGTAGAATCCATAAGACGCTCTTTTCCATATTGATCCACCTTTCTCCTCATCCATCTCAGTTTTTACTCACACTTTTTCAGTGTTTTTGATATATAGCTCAAAAGCACATCATAAGTTCAGTGAACACTTGCAGTCAGATCCCTCCGTTCGTGTTTGAAGGCTTCCCGTGCGAGCGGCTGGCTCGGGTGCTGATTCATGACTCTTTCTTGCTCTCTCTCTCTCTCTCTCTCTCTCTCTCTCTCTCTCTCTCTCCACCACTCAGCATGTCTTTCTGTGGCTTCTCCCAGTGCAGTGCACCACAAGGGAAAGAATGAGAGAGAAGCCTCAGTCTGTAGTTCCACCGGAGTACCTGGGAGGCAGTGTTGATCTACAGTACATGAAAGTACTACAGTGAGATCTATGATTGAAGCCCCGGGACAAATTCTTCCCCGTTTCCATCTTTGGGAAGGCAGCAGAGTTGTCACCAAGGTGTCAAGGTTTGGCTGCATGACCTCATCAGTCCCTGCTGGTATATGCCTTAACTACCTTGTTTGGTTGCAAAAAAGCATTTTTCTCTCTCACAATAGCAGGCTTGGGATTGTGTGTTCCTACATGTGGTTCTGTCATCCAATCAACGCTGTCATGATGTTTATTCCCGCTGCTAGAGAGTAATTAGTCACATGGCATTTGCCCAGCTCATGTGATTGGCTCAAAACAACCTGGCAGAGGGACTGAGTGGCCACAAGCAAAGATTACAGATTTCCACTAGTATTGTTGCATTTCAACAATATCTTGAAACAGTGTTTTAAAAGTGAATATTTTAAATGAACTAATTGTTCAGCTGTGAATGACTCAAAGGATTTGCTTAAAAACGCAGATGTTATTTTTTTATAGACAAATTATACAGATATCAACTAGTACTGTTTCATTTGTGAACAGTATTATTAAACTTTGTTTTTGAACAAATCTTTTAAATGAACAAGACAAAAACATGTACTTGTATAACCTACAAAAATAATTTTTGAAAATTCTGAAAATAATACATTTCTTCTAATATATGCTAATGAAAATAACTTTATTTTGAAATCTTACAATTTAACAAAAACAATGGCAGATGTGGCCTTCAAGTAAAACATAGTTTTACACTAATAATTCAAGTAAAGTACAAAAGGTAATGAAGTGGAGAGAAATAAACTAGTAAGCAGTGTGTAGTTTTTTTTTTACTTAAACCCGATATTATGACACAAGCGACTTTGGCTGCAATAAGGCGCGAGCACTCACTGTTGACAAAGCATATCAGACCAGATGCTATTTACTTATTTGTCTATGAAGCTGAGACTCATAGCATGTGTCTTTACAAGTAGATTAAGAATATCACAAACAACCAAACCTTCAGAAGACAAGGTAGCAGATGTTATGCCATTAAACTACATTTATCAAAAACAACTTAGAGTTTAGGTGCATATCTGTCAAATTGTCTCAGTCATAGGCTTCATTAGTCAGTCAACAACCTAAGTGTGCTTTGATTTCCATCAGTGCAACCCAAGTTGACAGCATCCTTTTTACCTCAGTGCTAAATGGACTATGGCATCTCAGTAGTTTACGTCAACATTAGCATGCTATGCTCCTTAGACCTTTTCCGAGTAACATAACAGCTATTTTCATCTGTCTACTGACACTCATGAAATGCCTACAGTCTCCATGTTCTTCTCTCCTGGCCTTCTGACAGGAATTGACACCACTCAGTCTATGGCACTCTGTTGTTCCTGCTTGCAACAGTCAGTGATATGGGTTGGATGGCCTCCAACACCGACAAACCATGCTCGGGATTGTCACACCATGGTAGTCTCGGAAAAAGGGAGTGTTGTGCTACATGTATTTTGGGTTTGAGTCATGCAAGACTGGATAGAAACCAAGAGTGCTGATGGGACAAATTTGCCAGCAAAAGTCAACTAGAATTTGTGCAGATCCAATTCGTCCCGCATGGTACACTCTGTATCCAGGAGGAAACCTTTATTTCAGGGTTTTTAAAGAGAAGAATTGGTTTGTTTCGACCAGTTCCGAATGTCCTTGTATCAGAGGAAGAGTTTCTCAATTGTTTATCCTAGACAGCAATAAAAGTAAATGGTGACCAAATAGAGGTTGGGGATCTTACTTCATATTGACAAAGAGACCTGACATCATCCACTATAAGTGGAAATAGTAGAAATTTGTCAACTCCAACTGCTCACTTGAGACTATTTTTCACTTGTGTTGACTGTAAATTGGGGCAAAAATCTGGGTGAAAGTCGTGTAGTGTATTCTAGCTATTAGTGACTTGACATTAAACTGGAAATCGCTGACAAGTAGGAATATACAAAAATTCCAGCATTTTTTTTATGGCAGTATACATTAAATAGATTCAAATACAGTAAATAATAAAGAACAAAATCAAGTTCAGCTCCAGGTCCCAGGTCATATCCATCTTTTTTTGCTGTAGTTTTAGTCCACTTCGCTAATGGCATCTTGCCCCTGTCATATGATAGATTACCATTCGTGTTCAAAAGAAATGTTCTACTTTTTCTAGCAAGTTTCTCACATGCACCTCATTAGAGAACCAATAGCTTGCTGATACATTTAAAAAACCCAGCCTCCCTGCTGCAACTCCAGAACTGAGGAATGCTTAGACATTTCTGGGTTGGCTAGAACACTCTCTTTGTTTGCTTTTTGACTGATGACAATCATTAAATCTTTTTTTTACTTAATCCAACCTTTGGCAAAAATTTAGTCAGGAACTGTCAGTGGGGTCAAAGTAGACCCAGCGCTTATTTGATTACAGGAAAATAAATCTACAGCTGGCTTGTTGGATGAGGTCTAAGCTTGTGATTTTAATGCCATTGATTAATCTGTATGGCGATCTGTCATTGCAAGTTTGAAATTGGTGGGTTTCTGTAATGATGATAAATAGTTTGTACCACATTAGACGTCGTACTTGTGCTAAATGCGTGATTTTGCATGGTTTAAGTTTGAAGTTTGTGGTTGTTTGTTTCCTCATCTGTACAAAAAATGTACATTGCCAGCATTTTCCATGATACCTTGCTTGTATTATATTTGTCTTCTGGGCTAAATACACCTTTTTGTTAAGTGCAAAATGTTCAAATGGGTCTGTAGGCTACATTATCTAGATTTGTTAGTCCAACATTGCAGTCTGGTGTGATTTCAGTCAAACGAAAACTATTTTTCTATGTGACACAAATTATTGTTTAGTCAAACCTAAATCAAACTTTTGCACTAACCAAACAAACCAATAAAATCAGTGTGGGTCCACCCTGAAATATCTAGTGTAAAATCTCCCTTAGACTGTTCGAAAATGGTGCTGTTGCAAAACTTGCAGACTGTTTAATTTTAATCGGCATCATTATCAGGCAGTGCGTGGTCTGAATTTTTTTTTCAAATCTATTCAACTTCTAGGTGGGAGCTGGCTTTTGTGCTGATTTAGTGCCAATTTTCCCAGCTTTCAACTCAAATATAAGCCTTAATCATTTCAAGAGAAGACAAACAGGCTCAGATCAGTTTAAAGGGCAACTGCAAGGACGGCAGCCCTCAGCTTCAGCAGGGGACTGTCAGCATCTAGCACCAGCTCCTAAAGACCTGCGGTGAGAAAACAGGGCCCGCCTTCCCCACAGATGTGTTTATTAATAAACTGTCTGGTGTCTAATTGGCCTGTTAAGCCTGCAGAGACTCCCATACAAAGAAAAAGAACCCCATTGGGACTTCTTCGTCATGCTAATGGGACCATTAGACAGTAAAAACCTTTTAGATGCAGCACATTCTGGGAAGAAAGACTATCGGTGACACTGTGTTGAGTCATTTGAGAGAGTGCAATCCTGCTAATGTCAGTGGCAATTAGTTTGGTGCGTTAGGATCAGACACGCTCTACATTTACCAAAAATTCTCTTTAATATCTCAGTTGTTTCTTCTAGACACCAATGACAGTAATTGTGGTTCTGTAGTTCCTCCGTTTCTCAGATGTTTCTCCTGAGAAAAACACCCTAAAAGTCCTAGTCTTTGATATTATATGTTGTATTTTTTTCTTCAAAGTTTAAATATGTGTTTTTTTTTTATATTATTTTACTCAGTTTTCTGGAATTTTCTGAAAGTTGTCCTTAACTGAGGAGCCTAATATGTCTCCTGAGTTATGAACTAGTAACTTCTAAGCAATATTTTTTTGTTCTTTGTCATTTTTTTATGCTGCAGTTTAAATGCTTTTCTGTTTTATGTTAATGTTTTCATTTTAAATTCAGCTTTGGTACAGACCATCATTCCGATCAAGTGCCAGGAAAAACAACAGGAGTATTGTAAAATTGTGTAATTTTGTGAGGTAAGTGATTAAACGTCCTAGCTTGTAATATGCATATTCTTTGCATAGAAATCAGTTATAAAATGTATTTTCTCAGTCCCTTAGTTCATCTGCTCTTTGCTCTGGCCAGGGTCCATCTAAACCCCCTCCTTTAGTCCATGCAATTATTACCCATTTAGGAGGATCAGGCATGGCCCGAACTCCATTAAAATCATGCAGGCCGCTTCAACAGTGCATTCGGGTCCGACAGCAGTCAACCTCCGTGGCTGTTGAAATGACATTTAGAGGGAAAAAAAGATGAACAAGCAGTTTGGCAGGTGTAAACAGAGCCATTAAGTTCCTTGAGTCTTCTCTACGCCCCCTTTCAAGCTCATTCTGAGGGCCTGTAACAGGATCTGCAGGCGTACGCCATCCCCCCAACGACATCAAAGCATTAGCTCATTGCTGGCTCAATTAAACTGATAGTTCTATGGGAGATATAATGACTGCAATTATGGACACCTACGGAGGAAATGAATTTGCAGCATTCAGCATCAGTAGCTGCATGAGGCCTTTAAGGGTACAAGGTTCTGTGTGAGTACAATGCCAAACATGAATGTGAAGTCAATGGTATGTTATTTTTAAAACATGTACCTACCCAGGTAACCCAGGTAATAGACAAGTAAGGGGCACTTAGGACATGTGTTCCCACAGAGCCACACATCAACGACCATGACTGAAATGGCCATTTGAAAATGGCCCTGGCAGCCATGCACATCTGTAGACAAAAGAAGCTGGGCATCCTGCTTATCACTACCAGGTTCCAGGTTTCGGCACTGGAAAACAGGTCGTGCTTGAGAAAATCAGGGACACTGTAGTTTCCTTCTCATTTGGTTGTACCTTCCAGACATAGTTGTTCTAATCATCGACACTGTCGGTGTAGTTACAGAAGCCATAATCATAATCATAAAGAAGTCTCCATTAATTGCTTGCAACAAATAACTTTGAGTCACTCTGCATGCTGCTGAATGAAGACAATCAGACTACATCTGAAATTACAAGTCCTCAAGGCAGGTACGTACACACCGATATAATTTAAAAATCCTGACCCTAATGAAGTCACAACTTGCAGAATAACCTCAGATTCTTGAAACTGTCTTCTACTTAAAGCTTTTCTGGGAACTCAGACCTATTTGAGTCACATCAAGAGTCCTTTAGCAGTCAAGGCTTTCTGAACAGTTGATTCATCATGGAAATTAAGCCTAATCTTGTGAAGCTCTGCAAATATAAGTTGTCTTAAAAGCAGGTCAGAGTGACCAAAACACTTGACCCTTTTCGAAATTAATTGGGAAAAGTGTTTGGGATAAGAACCAATGCTTCTTTCCATGAATGCTTGCCAAAAGTACAATTTTAAGAACTACTGGGTATGTGTTTAGTTACAGGGAGAGTTTCTCTTGCTGTGCATAATGAACTTGCCTACCAGGCAGGACTCAAATCTCTATTCAAAGCATTTGTTTGTGGGTACAACCATCCATATGTAAAGCTCTAGATTTAACATCAATGTTTTCAACACTTTTTATAGAATTCAAATACTGCTATTTATTCTCATTGAAATTAAGAATAGCAAATACATTTGTACTACTATGCCAGGGACACAGGAGAAAATATGTATTGCTATAAACATACAAATTTCACCTATTTTCATAATAGAAATGCACGAACAGTATGGAAACTGTTTTTCTTAGCTAATTTCAGTAGTCTCTCTGAACAAATAAAGCTTTTATTCTGAGAGGCTGACTTGTAAAGAAGTAATAATGCTTAAAAAAATTGAGATTTATAAGCACTGTTTGCCCTTTGGCTGTGCTGCAAATCCTTGCCTGTTTAAAATTAATGCATGTTCCTTATTGTGAACAAATCGTTGTCTGTTATTCCATAGAAAAGTTTGTCTATGTAATTGGTTATTGAAATCTAATTTTTAAATAACTTTTGTTTCAGCTGACATTACAGCTTTTACTTTTCAAGCCTATCACATCCAAACATATGGCTACACTCTGGTATGTAACCCTCAGAAATGAGTGACATTGGTAACATATACACCAGTTAGATACTATATAGAAATGCTGTGTGTCTTTAGAAACCAAGTCGACTTGCTGCTGGCATAATAGCTTGAAAGGTTATGATTAAATTGTCACCAATGATGGCAGATAACTTGGTTCACCTTGAAAAGGTTGAAACAAATAATATTCTAATTATTTTTAAAGAAGAACCAACTTTCCTGTAAACCTGTCTTTAGCACGAAACATAAAAGCAATCACACATACTGTACTACACCATGGATTTGTGATAGAGAATTCTTGAATTCTTGCATAACTGCAAGCATAAGTATAGTGAATTGTGTGGTGGTTTTTCGATTAAAGAAAGGAATACAATTAATTATTCAGTATATATATATAACATGTCAAGACTTAGCTCTTTAGACTTTCAGTTTTAGCTTGACAGCTTGGTAAAGGGTGTATATATGTATTTTCAAATTCCATTGGGACGTTGGTAAAGCTATACTGTATATTGCACCATCTGAAATATGGTCTCCCCTCCTATTCAGGCCTGTTATATTTGAAAAGTAGTTTTCACATGGCAGATATCAACAAAATAAAGATGAATTGACTGTAGTATCTCTCCACTGTAATATCATGCCATCAGATGCTAGCGGAATTTTATAAAGGCTGTGCTCCCTGCCATCCAGCACTGAACAGACATCAAGCCAGAATGAATGTGACAGTTTGGAAGGATGTTGATTTATGGCAGTCCTGATGCCCTTTGTACTCCTCTTTCTTTTACCTGTTCGCTCTTACATGATCTCTCTATATCTCTGTTTCTCGTCGTTCCTCTGGCTATTGGAGTATCGGAGTATTTGCCAACCATCTTGATGAATTATGGGAGGTTCCTGTGATTAAGGTCTTTCTTGAGTGGTGAAGTGTTGTTTGAAGACCACTATCTCTCGCGAAAGGTCTGTCGTAGATTATTGACTCAATGTCATGCTGAAATAAGCCTCCTCCTTTGACCTCGGAATTATGCTGAGTGGAACAAAATGTTATTATTATAATTTTTTTTTTGTGGTCCAGAATCACGTCCTTCCATCTGTCTGTATGTATGAAAACATCTGTACTTTCAAGCCATTTCTGAATGACTCACATACCTGAAGTGGCCGTCTCTAGGACTTACTTAATGATATTAGACAAACAAAAAATGCAGACACTTTATTTTTTTGAAAGTAATTTTGTCTGAGACATTGTGCCGCAACTCTATTAAGCTCTGATGTTACAAAGTGTCTGAAAACACGATTGTGCGCTTTTATTTGTTAAGCTGGACATGTTTCCTGCCACAGTCTGGCTGTCACATTAAGGAGGGACTGCTCTTTGTAATGCATAATGGGGCAAAATATGGCAATAATGTGCAGATAGCAGGCTAGACTAAATGGTCTACTTAATGGCGTGTCATTTGCTCTTTCTATTGAAGGATAAATAAATGATACGTCCTTCATTCTGTGTTTATTTTGATGATTCTTTGTGATGGCCAGAATGTTGAAATGTCTCTTATAATATTCTCGACAGGTCTTAAGAGGTCTGCTTCATTAAACAAGTAATTACAGACCTGTCAGTTTCCTTCAGCAAGCGCCAAAAATGTGCCATGTAATCATTTAGACCATCAAGAAACCATCCAATAAAAGAGGAGTGGTGAAAATTGGGCAGGACTTGCGAATATGAACATCTCATAAAAATCAGTGGATCATATTAAAAAGCACTCAATCTTGACTCTGGTCAGCCTTATTAATTGAGCTGTACGAGAAAGTGAGATTCCTTCGAATTTTTTCAGACATTTCAATGACAACTTTGATAAAAATGATCATCTTCTGAAATTATGAAGAAGCTAAATTTAGTGCAAATATATTCATCTGAGGTGTGCCAAAGAGTTCAGTGGAGAAACTCAAGGACAATGACAAGTTCCTTCATAAATGATATTAGATTTATAGAACAAAGCTAATTTGCTCTCAGTAGATGTAGCATATTATTTCAGGCTTTTATGAAATTGAAACACACCTCCCTGTCAGTATCAATGGTTTAAACCTATAAGAAACTGCATCCGCAACCATTTTACTGAGTCTGCCCGCCAATCTGATTTTTAATGAGTGTGTCAAAGAATCATTTACTTAACCAGTTCATATGAATTCACTGATTCATACATGAATGAAACAAGACACGCTCTTTATAAATGTGAGTGACTAAATCATGAATCTAACCGATTCCATCAATTGAAGATTCAGTCAAGAACCAAACTAATTGTTGGCTTTATGGGTGAGTCATTTAAATCATTTATTCAACCAATTTGTTCAACAACACTGATCCATTAAGGAACGAAACAATTGACTATTTACGAGTGAGTCAGTGAATCATTTACTCAACCAATTTGCTCTCCAGTACCGAATGCAGGTGTGAAAAGAAGTTAATATTGTGTAATTTTACACAGGTGGAGATACATATGCCACTGGCATGGTGAGCTGGACATGGAGGCAAAAGGTATAGTTTATTTTTGAGAGCATTTTGGATCTACTGTAGATGGTAACGCTTCTTTTTAATTTGCTTTTAATTTTTTAAATTTTAAAATGAGTATTTATCATTAAATTACTATTAATTATTCCCAAGTTTTTTTGCTGAAATGTTATATATTATATACAATAACATTGACATATCACACACAGGGATGTGTTTTAAGATGGTAAATAGGGGAAATCTGGAATTTATGTTGACTTTAAGACCAGATTTTGTATCACTCTCAGACCTCTCAAAACTTAGTATCAAGATTCAGGCTTGTTTGACGGTCACATTGCATGATTCACTCCATAAATCAAACTCAAACCTTGAGAAACTGAAAGGATTGTGATTAGGATCCAAATTTAGCCCATTTCTTTCTAAAGTTATTTCCCAAATCTGTGCTATTGCTGAAATGCGAAGAGTAACCTCGACCCTCTGCTGCCAATCCAGCTTCATCACTCCGGCAGAGTTTTGGATCACATCCCAGCCCTTCAGAAGAAGTCCATTGGGAGAGCTGGTATGTCAAGACAGATTAATGTGTCACACCTTTGATTGATCAACTCTGTGGAGTTCTGCACCTACGGAGGGGTGGGAGGCATCTCAGATTCGACAGGGAGGTGAAAGGGCTTCCTGTTTTTGTGACTCAGTTTGTGTGGTCAGCATGGGGTGGACTGCAGCCATCACCTCTGCTCTGAATTTCTGCCATGAAAGGTCATCTGAGAATGACAAGACTGCAGAATGTATATTAGACACTGAAAGAGACTTTTGTGTGTGTGTTCTGGATATTTTTGTTTGATGGCTTAGATGTTATTTCTGAAGTTAATGTGTATTGTAGTGGCATGGTTCTCAGTCTGAAGTTTTAGAAAAGTAAAGGAAGAATTTACTGAACATTTGCAATTTAGCAGAATTTAGCACAAAAAAGTAAAGGTTTTTTTTTTTTTTTTTTTTTTTTTTTACAGATCCACCGATTCTGGTTGATACTGATAAACCAATATTTTTTTTTCTATCCAAATTTCATGGCCTTTAACCAGTAAATGTCAGACATTATTTATTGATGTTAATTAACATTTATACTGACTAATTAATATGAATTTCTATTACAATTATTTATATCGTATTTTGTCCAAATAAATGAAAAAAATAAACATAAAAAGTTACAAACATTCTTACTTTTTTATGTATACTTTGAAATGTGAACATTTGCTAAAGATAACTATAATTTATTTAATGTACTTTTTATATGCTTAATAAGCATGCACAATTAAATATACAGTTTTGACCATATACAATATCAAACATTAGGCCTATAGATAAACTGAATTGAATGACAAATCTGTAATATTGGCTGAAAAACCAATGCACTGTAGAAAAAAAATAAAAAAATAAATAAATAGAAGTTAAGACCTGCAAATTCCATTCAGTGCAGTTTTTGGCCATGTTCGTAACATTACTTGTGTTGCACGCTATTGAACCCAGGTGCTAAAGCAACACACACTTGCTAATATATGTTATAAGTGGGCACCAGTCATATTTAAAAACTAATGTTCTCAGTGTTCTAATGACCTGGACAAATTTCCAATAAATCATGTGAAATGGATCTAAAAGGAGGTTTGTTCTGGGAAAAATGGGACATTGAGTCATGCTAAGCTATAGCTTATGATGTGTTAGATTCCCTTGGTGTGTCTGCAGTCATATAACTAGGTCTGCTCATTTATTAACACAAATCCGTCATCTGTGTGGCAGCGACTGAATCTAATACTGTGCAGTATTTGCATGGCAAGCCCAGCATTTTACAGCTGTCATTTAATGTCCTTTTTTCTTCATGCAAAGTTAAAAAAACGGTTGCTGTCACTAGGAATAAAATCACGACATCTCTATGTCATCTACTTAATTAGCAAGGTGGACAGTTGTGCCTTTCAAGGTCGATTATATGCAGTAAATATGACTGACACGTGCAGCATTAAAAGCAACTTTTTGAGCCTCAAAAATTAGGGGCCATGACTTTAGTCCTCACGGATGATGGTCTCTTTAGACTCAGTTAGCCATTAGTAATGGTCTTTTCCTTTATCTATTACACCACTAGCCTTCTCTCCATCTCTCTCACAATCGCTCTCTCTTCTTCTCTAATGACAGCTCATTAATGCTGTCACACTGACCCACAAGTTACTGCGTAAGTGAATGAAATATGAACTTCCCATGTTCGCCTAGCGATGCAGCCACCCTCTTCATCTTCCAATGGCCCATAATTCCCTTAATGCATGCAAATTGAGATACAGACTTCGTGAAACGACTAGTCGGGTGTTTGTTCGGAAATTATGAAGGTAATATTTTTAAATGAGAGTTTATTTTTTTTAATTCAATTATCCACCGCATAACCCTATGATTTGAAATTATAATGAAGGGTTTGAGGATCAGCTTTATTTAAAGGGATAGCTCACCCAGAAAGGAAAGTTCTGGCATTATTTACTGTTGTTCCAAACCTGCATGAGTTTCTTTCTTTTGTATAACACAAGAGTAGATATTTTGAAGAATGTTTCAGTTGTTTTTTTTTTCTTTTCCAGACAATGGGGTTCAAAACAATACTAGAAGAAATAATCAAAGAAAAAAAAATATTGACCAAGGACACATCAAGTACTTGCAGCTGTAACTATGGGTGCTCCAGATAGGGAACAAAATGTATGATTGTCCTTCCATTAGTGTTGTGTTTTCTTACTGGTTCCTTCCACACAATCCCAATAGGATTTTTCCACTGGCTTTTGGATTATTGCATAAAATAAGCTCTGCATGATTCTTACGTTTTGTTCATCAATCTTTACAAATTAACACAACATTTATAAATTTCGAAGCTAAAATCAGTTGACAGAAGTAAGAAGCTAAAGTTAGGCTTTAGATAGGCTGCATCACCATCATTCGACTTCACTTTCAACAAACAATTTTGCAAGAACGTGATGATCAAAATCATGATGATGTGGACTAGTGATTAGATGAGTTTACCTATTCGGCGTGATGATGTTTAAAGTCCCAGATAACTTCAGCAGTCCCATTTAGTCACTTGATAGCAATAATTAGCAATTTTTTTAAATTGAAAGCTTTTTTTTTTTAAATCACAAGGGGTTGTTACTTATGTGTGCTATTGTAGAACAAAACATGAAAATATCTTGAGCTTGTGCATTTAACCAAAAACCCATAAAAAAAAAAAAAAAAAACAAGAGCTTCAGAATTAGGAAGGAGTAAGAGCTAAATACTAACTCGTTTCCTGGTTTTGGCCTACACAAATTCATAATTCCTGCAGCCCTCTTTGGGTTCAGATTAACAAAACAGCCTAATTTTCGAAACCTTCTTTACAAACAATTACCCAACTAGTTCTTCAGGCGATCTATTGTACACCTGAAAGTAAGACAGGAAACATAGGAAACCAGAAAATGCATGATGATTCAAAACTGAAGTTGTCATGACATGACAGAGAGTATGAAAACCTAAAATGAAAGCAAAACAAAAAGATCTCAAAAGGCATGACAGTAAGAGCTTTACTGAGCAATTCTGTGCATCTGGAAAGACAAGATGTGAAGAATGGCCCGTCCTAACGTACTAACCAATAATAGATCCTGACTGTGAGTCAAACTTAATCTTCAACACATAAAGTCTCATTTCAGTGCAGATTTAATTTTCAGAAAGCCACATGATGGCCAACCATTGGTTTGTAGGCACTGCAAATCTGATCATGCCTGCACACCCCCTGACTTGCCGTCCCACAGTTTGAGAGTCCGTGTCCTCTCCAATTTACCCATGAGAATGCACACGCAGTCCCAGTCCTGGCCCAACACGGACCCTTGCATCACCTGCGCTGTACATACAAATCACTGTCAAGCCAGCTTACTTACCATTTTTTCCTTTCATTGTTGTTATTCTGTCTAGGGAACAAGGTCATCCATCACATTGACAGATAGGTGCAGCACAACTCTACCTGAAGCCTGAGGCTGTCCGCTGCCTGATCGCTTTTAAGATGTCAAAGCCACTCTGTAATTTGTTGATCAGCCTGCTCATCAAATAAGTGTTTGCCACTATTATTGCCATTATTTACTCAGAGAAGTTGGCATAAGTTAATGCACCGAACATTCAGGCACAACAGAGCCACGAGGCAGCCTCCAAACCCCAGGAGATGATATAGCCGAATCAATCTGTTATACTTTGCAGCGCCTACATTTGAAGAGATAGCTATTGATTTTAGGATTTCTTCCACCAAGAAGCAAAAAGGTATAGTTTCTGTGGAAGACACACAAAGTTGGAGATGTAAAAGTCCTTTGATAGAAAAAAAAACAAAAAAACAAACACAAAACAATGGAGAAAAGAAGTATACAATACATAAAGCTTATGTTTAACACTAATTCCCCTTTTCCTCCAACAGGGTCCCGTGTCTGCAGGGCCGTAGCTGGGGTCAGCGGGGTCCCGGTGCAGGTTGTACCAGTGGGCCCTGTTTGAAAGTGTTTATTTTGTATGTTCATTCTGTTTATTTGTTTGAGCTATTTACACAGTGTTTAAGTTTTTTCAAGTTTGTAAGTGTCCAGGTACAGAAACCGAATAATTAAATGTAAAATAGCACTGTAAAAATTAAATATACAGTCAAACCTAAATTTATTCAGACACCTTCAACATTTCTAACATTATCAGTTTATTTGCTATAGTTTAGAAAATGGTAATACAATATTACAAGAACTCAGAGTTAAACTGTCAGAACAAATTAATCTTGATAATATCAGATAACTTTGATAGAAAAATATGTAATGGATTACAATCAAACAAAACTTCAGACAACTGTCAATACCTTGTTGACCAATTACAAAGCAATGATTAATTTTGTTCAGTCTGATGTGTGAAAAGGTTGCATTAGAAAAAAAAAAATACGTAAGCAAAACAAGGTCAAAATTTCTGGTAACTAGTCCAACTCTCTAACCATTAGGCCACAGCTCCCCCTCTTATTTTGCTATACTCACTTACATATATTAATTAATAGTGTCCTGCACATACTAGTTAAAAAAATCATTTCATTTTTTTTTTTTTTTTTCATTTTTCTTGCATTGGATTAACATTACAGCAGCTAGTAGCTAAATTAGGCGCGGTCACTTTAAGAGACATTGAATGAATGCATCCAATATAATACACTTACGATCTTTTTTTCCTCAACTGTTTACTTTCACTTAAGACATAAGCGAATTTTTTTTCGAACATACTATCCAAGACGGATATTTTCACATATTATTTTATGTATTTGTTTTTTTTTTGTGATCAAATGTTTATTGAAGGAAAAAGAACAACAAGATATTAAGCATTTTAAAATCATAAGCAACAGTCAACAGAAAATATGTATATATATCTATATATACACACATGCACAAAAACAAAGTATACACATACATTGAAATATACATAAAAAAAACAAAAAAAAACAAAAAAAACAAAAACAAAAAAAAAAACAAGGGGAATAACTCGATTTCAGAACCTTGAATTAATGAATACACAGAGTAAACCAACTTGAATTAAATCAGATAAAGAAAAGAGATCGTCTCACCCAGGCTTTTAGTGATTCAGAAACAGTATACCAGTTACAGAGAGCCTTTTCATTCGCACCATTAACTCGAGCAGTAGACAATTCTAGAAGAGTCACGTCTAAAAATGTAAGAATCCAACATTTAACAGAAAGTGAATGAGGAGGCTTCCATCTCAATGCAATCATTTTTTTAGCAGCTGTGAGGCCAGCTAGTACAGTGCGCTTATGCTGGTTATTAAGGTTCAACATTGTTAGGTTATTCAGTAACAGGACAGGCACCGTTACAGGTATCGTTGCTGAAACCAGATCGGATAATCTGGATGCCACCTGAGTCCAAAATTGAGCAACAGGTGGACACTCCCACATCATATGTAAGAAAGTGCCTGGAACCTTCAGAACGCATTGGGTACAGGTTGGATCAGTTAATCTCTTCATTAAATGGAGTTTACGAGGTTTTAAATACGTTCTATGTACAAAGTTGAAATGTATCTGCTGGTGGTCAGGATTACGAGAGGCCTCCTTTATATTTACCCAAACATCCTCCCAATTAAATTCTGGATCCAAATTTGGGCAGTCACGTCTCCACAGCCTATCTAAAGGCAATTTGGCATAAGAGGCCTCTAATATAAAGTTATATAATATGGACACCAAGCCCCTATTATTCCCTTGAGCAATAATCAACTTATACAATGGGTGTACAAGCAAAGGTTGCTGCCAAGGAACACCATATGCTTTGAGGGCCGATCTAAGCTGTAGATAAAAGAAAAATGAGGATGCTGGCAAATTGAATGAGTTTGCAATGTCTTGAAAAGAGCACAAACCAGAATCATTATAAATGTCTTTCAAATGACGAATACCACTCCTACTCCAATGTGAAGGAGGAATGGGTCTGCCTCCAATTGTCAATCCTTTATTACTAAATATGGGAGATTGTGTATGCCACTTGCAAGAGACCTTGCATCTAGATTCAACTAACCTCCAGGTTTGAATAAGATGGGAAACTATGGGACCAAAGCGCAGCCGACATTGCTTATTTGATACATTAGAAAAAAGGATGTCTTCTAGATTCCATGGCTGCACAATATGTTCTTCTATCTTGCGCCAAGAGACAGGAATATAAGGGTTAAACCATACAAGCAAAGGCCGAAGTACAAAAGACCAAAAATAGAACTTACAATCAGGCACTGCCAAACCTCCATCTACCCTCTTCCTTTGTAAAGTAGTCAGTTTTAAACGTGGTCTCTTTCTATTCCAGATGAATTGGGAGATATTACCATGGATTTTATTCCAGAAGTTGACAGCAGGGGAGAGGGGAATCATAGAACTAAAAAAATTCAATCGAGGCAAAATATTCATTTTTACAATAGAGATTCGAGCCTGCAGAGAGTTGGGCAGATTGATCCATCTGTCCAAATCTCTCTTGATGTCCTTGCCTACTTCTGAAAAATTGTGCGTCACAATGTGGTTCAAAGAGGGAAAAATTTGTATCCCAAGATACTTAAAATGCTGAACAACAGCGATAATGGAAGGGTACTGCAATATTTTAGCAGACTCATTTAAAGGTAAGAGGGCAGATTTAGACCAGTTAACCCTGAAACCAGATAAATGGCCAAACTCTTCACAAACAGCCAGCAGGCTAGAAATAGACTGTACTGGATTTTCCATGAAAACCAGAACATCATCTGCATATAATGCTACATGATGCAAAGTATTGTGAATGGAAATAGGTTTTATCTCAGTAGATTGTCGAATCATCTGGGCAAGAGGTTCAAGGGAGAGGGCAAAAAGAGCTGGACTTAAAGGGCACCCTTGTCGTGAAGACCTAGGGATAGTAATTGGTGAGGAAAGTAATTGTCCTGTGAGTACTAATGCTGTGGGATTAGAGTAAAGAACCTTAATCATATGTATAAAACCCTTACCAAAACCCATATTTTCCATAACAGACCACAAGAAAGACCACTCCATCCTATCAAAGGCCTTCATTGCATCCAGGGACAACACTGCTGAAGGAACCTTAGCATCCACTGCCGCATCTATTATATGTAGAAAACGCCTGACGTTATCCACTGCCAGTCTAGTTTTAATAAAACCTGTCTGATCACAATGGACTAGCAAGGGCATGTGATCCTGAATGTGCCGGGCAAGTACCTTTGCATAAATCTTTAAATCGGAATTTAACAGACTTAATGGCCTATAGTTTACGCATTCTGAAGGATCCTTATCTTTCTTTAAAAGCAGAGATATTAGGGCAGTATTGACATCTCTAGAAAAGCTGCCTTTTTCAATTGAAGTCGTTATCATGTCTAGAAGCAAGGGACCTAATTTATTCCAGAACACAACATAAAACTCAGGTGGTATCCCATCTAAACCAGGTGATTTATTCCTTTGCATAGCAAGGGCAGCCTCGTTCAATTCTTTTAAAGAAATGTGGCTATCAAGTAGAGTGGAAGCATTTGTTGCTAGCCGTGGTAGATGTAACTTTTTAAGAAAATCACTGCATCTATTCTCTTCAGGCTGAGACTCGGATTTGTACAAATTGGAATAGAAGACACGAAACGTCTCGTTAATTTGTTTGGGTTCAGTTGTGATAATGCCGGCTGAGGATTTGATGGAGGAAATATCGGCAAAATGTTCATTTGACCTAATTTTCATAGCCAAAAGATGACTAGGTCTGGACCCATGGAAATAGTAACGCTGTCTAGTTCTATGGATTAAAAATTCTGAGCGTTGCTTCAGAATATTATTTATTGCTTTCTTAACAAGGTCCCGTTCCACTGTTATCCGTGAAGAGTAATTGCTCTGTAAAGTGGAATCAAGTCTAACAAAGTCTGCTTCAAGAGCTTGCAATTTGGCAGATCTGGCTTTGCATTTTATGTATTTGTTGGTACAAGAGCAAAAACAGACAAATTCGGTGTTCAAGTGTTTTAAGACGTCTCTCTCTGCATGAGCCTGAACACCAGAACACCGCGGTGCTTTGAACTGGGTTCTTACACATCCTTTTACGTTTGTTTAAACTGTGATTTGTTGTTGTTCGTTCAAGGTGCAGGAGAACTTAAATGAGAAGGTTGTAAAGGAGAGCTCAGTTCAGTGTTACTGTCTGTGAGACTCGGCTCTCTCTCTGCGTGAGCACCGAGCAGCGCGCGGTTAACCAGCTACTCGGTTCAGCTTTTCCGTGTCTTGTGTTTGAATGCTTTAAAGTCTTTTGAATGGTTAAATTGGCAAGTTGCCAGGCTTAATAACACATGAAAATGATACACTTTCGTGACGACACGCAGCAGCGTTCTGTCAACTGTCCTGAGCGCCTTTTTAGACTGACCTCAGCCAGACGGTCGAGATCGCAATACTTATATATTTATATATATATTTATATTTATATATATTTATATATTTATATATTTTATACTTAAATATATAAAGTCATAGCATACACTGCATAACTAGCTCTAGAAATTGCTAGTATATTTCAGAAATAATTACAAATAAACCAAGTAACAGTGAATTAAACATGACATTTTAAAATATAAAGATAAAATATAAATATAAATTTTTATTTTTATTTTAACTTTAATGATATTTGATTTACAACTATATGTATATAAATTAAAATATATACTTTTTATTTGTTTCTGGTCTGATCTAACTCAAATGATGCTGTTATATCAATGTTATAATATTATTGTAAATATTTCTACAGAATGTATAACTATGAATCGTATTTAATGATATATTTGAATATATAAATTCATATCATAAAATGCATAACTAGCTCTTCAAATTGCAAGTTCATTTCACAGATATTTACAAAGAAACTTAAAAATTAAGTTTTGAAATAGACTGTATTAGTATTTTTTGTTAAACAGACTCTATTAATATTATTATTTCCTATAATATTATTATGTTTTATTATATATTATAAAGTTATAATAGTTTAAAACCACATATATAACTAAAAATCCCATATATTCATATCACAAATTTTTTTTCTGGTCTGTATCTCCATACCTGTATGTATATATATATATATATATATATATATATATATAAATGTGTGTGTGTGTGTGTGTTAATGTGTGTGTACACTATGCATTATAAAAGTGTTTTCCTAGTTTAAAATCAGCTTTCACAATTGTTGCGTCTGGTGTAGACAAGGTGTAGCACAAAGCGTGTGCTATCAAATGCATAAAAGCATAAAAACTGGCCTTGACTTTGTTTGAGAAACTTTGTTGACCACACCAAAGTCTCCGACCTCACTAATATACACGCCACAGAGCCACGCTCACACACTCTGAAACGTAACACACCGTCCAGGGTCTTTTGTAATTCATCAAAGATTTCATCTGCCAAGAAAGCACTTAGTAGAGCAGCACAGTTGCAGAATTTTAATGCAGTTTTGCAGCAGTATGAATTTGATCTTCTTTGCTCTGTGAACTAAAAACTGCAATAAGGGATTCCAGCATGAAACCAAATCACAGAGTCTGTTATGAGAATAGAATCATTATAGAACTCAAACAGCACACAAACAGTAAAACAAATAGCTTTATAATCGCTAGTGTTTTAAGCTTAAGTGCTTTGCAAACACATACAAAGAAATTTTTATAGCGTGTGCGTCCTTGCAGATTGCCACCTACTATGCTATTAAGAGTGGTTGAAGTGCTTGTGATTATTCGCTTAATTTAAAAGGACAGAGCAAACAGGAGTTGGAAAAACAAAGATGAACTAGTGAATCACACTTTGGTGCTTCTCCGAGCAACAAACATCACACAGATGCCCGAAATGCAGGTTAGGAGCGGCGTGGAGGAGGTCAAGTTTAATTCAATATTCTCAATATCACAGTAACATCAGCAAGTCAAAGGCCCAAGGGTCTGCTTGCCATGCAGACATCATTAGTCACTGATTAGGTGCTGTTTGATCTACCTGCACAAGAGTCCCATTGATTTTACTAGGGCCTGGATATCAACAGGCGCCATCCCAGAGTTTGAGAGATAAAGGGGAGGAATACTAGCTAGAAAAGATTCCAGATTAATCCCAACAGCGTTCATCTGATATCTTTATAAGTGTAGCTATTGATCGCAAGGGTAACAAATTATTCAAAGGTCACTGTTGCAGCTCGAACAAAGCGCAGAGCAAAGGTTAGCATCGATCTTTGCTCAGTCACGTCACATGTTGTGCTGCACTCTGTCCTTAAGTCACCTCTCGTGCTTGAGTAAACTTAGCAGACAATAAATTAGATCAATTTAAACCGAGTTGATATTTCTCTGAATCTTATTGTAATTATACTCAAGTTAAATTTTAATCGTTGGTACATTTCAAATGCATTAAAACTGGCTGCTTCTTTGCCTTTCCTGCAAAATCAATTTTTCTGTAACCAAAACAGAGCCTGAAGGATTTATGTGTTTTTTTCTATTCAGGCACTTTTACATCCCTGGGGTGAATTTTTATTAAAACTAACAAATTCCTACTTCTAGTTTTTGACATGCGAAGGTCACATTAAAACTAATGGAAACTGTTGATCATTATTCCTTCATTATTTATTTTTGATGCATTTCTGATGCTTTGCACATTTCAGTTTATTATTAGTATAGGTTTTATAGATTTACTCTTCTCCCAGACACAAATACATCATACATTTAAAATAATAATAATACTAATAATTTTAACATTAAGATAATATTAGTGAAATAAGTAATTTAAATATTTAATATGTGAAAATTATTATACATATTTATCTGATTTACACAGCAACAAACAGTTTTTACCCTAATAAAGTTTGTTAATATTCCCCAACATTTAGTGTACTTGCTTACCAAAAATCAAGGCAAATTTTACTTTTTTAAGTACTTATTTAATTATGGTATAGCATACTTAAAATGCTAGCTATGAAATTAGAATATTACTATGAATATCTCATAAAAAATAAAAAGAATAAAAGTAATTTCCTTCACAGAATGCTATTAAACATAATACATGATTTAAGATGTGAAGTGTGAAATGACAATTTCTTGAATGGCAGAATTATATATATATATATATATATATATATATATATATATATATATATATATATATTTTTTTTTTTTTTTTTTTTTCTGTGAGGCATGCATTTCCACTGAATAGTAGAAACTGTTAGTAAACTAATTTAATGTGTTTTAACATTAAACATTTAATGAGTTTATACATTAAAAATCACACCCTCAGAAATATTCATCAGCTACGGAATAATTGTTAAAAATAATATGTAAAAGTGATAGTTCACCCAAAAAGGAAATTTGTCAAACTGAAATTCTGATAACTAAATGGTTTTAGTTTCCCATTGACTTCCATTGAACAGATGAAAAAATTAAAAATAAATAAAATACAGTTCAGTGGGAACCGGAAGTGTTACAAACATTCTTCATAATATTTTATTATGTGTTCAGCTAAAGAAAGAGGTAGGCTACTTACAGATATAAATGATGACGGAATTCTTTTTTTTTTGGGGGGGGGGGGGGGTGGGGGTGAACTATGGCTTTAAGATATGTTGTCTTGTTGGGCTGCGGAATGCATTTTAAACTGAATAATTAACACTGTTTCTTTTTTTTTTTTTAAATCAGACCCATGATTCGTGCAAAAAAAAAAAACAGTTTTTTTTTAGCAGACCCATTATTCATGCAAAGTTTGGGAAGTTAATCTCCAAGTTTAGTTAATTTACTCATAACTGTAAACAATTTACTCATAGCTGTCTTTCATCAAACAACTAATTAGCCAAATATGTGTATTTCTCACTTTGCAGGGGCTTGTCCTTTTAAACTCAAACACTAGAGAAGCATGTTTTTTTTTCTAAATACTTTGAGGGATGTTGCTATCCTTAAGGGGAAGAGATGCACAGCTTCTTAATTATAATCCAAAAATAATTAATCTTCCATTTGCATTTAAAAAACATATACCTTTTTAATATAAATTTAGGATAAAATGCTATTAGATCATACTATTTTTTCTTGCTTATAATATTTACCACATTTAAGTATGTTCCATTATCACAAAAGTTCATGAACCGTGACAAGTCAAGGATCCATGATGATGCACAGTCAGTTTTTGAACAAATACATTTTGTTTATTAAGTTGAATATGAACATCACTCTCCTATAATGAACAGAACAACCTCTAATCAAAACGGTTTCCATCAATGATAGCCTAAATAACAAAACAGGGTCAAATAACAAAAGCTGTGACATATGCAAAGAAATACCAAAAATGAACAATAAACTAAGAACACAATGCACTATGGGAAACCGGATGCTTTAGCTAATGTAAATGAAAAGCTTAAAAGGGGGTCTGCTTGATTTATGCACATTTACACACATGCTACTGGTGGTTTTACGTTAACACAGCTTGTCGCATCTCATTGATGGACCAACCAGTGCGACTTTTCGCTTTGTCATGGTTTTTCACCAGCTGAGCTAATAATGTACTCTTTTAGAGGATTGTAGATCAGCACCTGTTTTTGCAGGTGGATCCTCATAATGGTCTGGTAATGAGTTTTACGCATCGGAAGGTGTTTCCTGCAGCTGCTCTAATGCGGAAACAGCAGTTGTCAGCCATCCATTACAATATAAAAAGAATGGTTTGGTTAAAAGTTTCCTTATACTTCATAGTAAGTGGTCCGCTATATAGAAAGAGCTTTATGGGGGGTCTTTCCATGTTTTTCACTGGGAAAAGCTGTCTTCTGTTTGAACTTTGTACTTTTCCTTGCTTCTTTTCACAGAGGAGCCTAAGATGAACCGCTGATGGACTACAGTATGTTGAACCTCGAGCTGAACACGCTCTTCGTTTTGACAGCTACATTGACCTCAGCTTTGCCATTTCATCTGTCAAGCCGAAAGGTCTGTGAGTTTGGCTGGTCATCTGAGGCCTCTTTCTTTGTCTCTCTCTCTCACACACACACACACACACACACACACACACACACACACACACACACACACACACACACACACTTTTTACAGTTACCCTCAACCTGGCCTGCTCTGCTTTTGAGCTCTCATTTTCTGGTGACATCACTTCTCTGACATCATTGCCTCCATTGAAAGAAAGGTTAATTAGGTCCAACTGTTCCCGGCCAATACGATCTGGCCATCTGTTTCTTCACCTGCTTACAGGATTTAGATGCTTGTTGTTGAAAGTGATGCGATCAGCATTATGTGATTGTCGTCAATCGGTTACCTTATATATTTTGAACAGAAGTGTATATTAGTGTGATATATTTTAGTATAACATATTTAAAGTCTCTTATGCTCACCAAGGCTGAAGTTTGTTAAAAAACTACAGTAAAAACTGTAATATTGTGAAATATTATTACAATATAAATAACTGTTTTCTACTTGAATATATTTTAATAACTAATGTATTACAAAAATCATTTTTGTATGCTTAATCGGTGCACAAGTGACATTTAAAATATATATATATATATATATATATATATATATATATATATATATATATATATGTTGAAAATGAAAATAAATAAATAATTCATTTGATTTTTGTGGAAACAGTGATATATATTATTCAGGATTATTTGATGAATAGAGAATTATTTGTTGTAAATAAAGACCATTATTTGTTGACATTTACTTTTCAAACAGAATAAATCTTTAAAGTCATTCTTGTCACCTTTGATCAATTCAGATGATCCTTGCTAATTGAAATACTTGTTAAACATACAAACAATCAAATTAATATTACTTGATCGGTAATGTTTATATTATAATTTTTTTTTAAACATTTTAGATTAAGTTTGCTATTTTTTATCTTTATTTTAAAAAAATCATATAAAAAATTGTATTTTTTTAGTAATTTTGTTATATATGAATGGTTTCTTAAACAATTGCAAACAACAACAACAAAATCCGGCTTTACTGAAAGCAATGGAAATTCAGAAAAAAAAAAAAAAACAAGCTAACTTTTGGCTTTGCATTGCATTGTCAAACATGATGTGCTTTAAACCACAAATATATTCAAAGGAAGCAACCCATTCAGTTATTTCCTTGCGTATCATTGAAAGTTATCAGCATAACAAATTTGCAAACAACTAGACTCCGCAAAGACTCAAGCTTAACAGCGCATGACCAAAAAGCTGCCGTTTCAGCTCAGGCTTTGCTTACATGTTCAGGGACATAAGTCTAAATGATTCATAAGAGAACTGGAGCCACATTGGACGGCTGACAGAAACATTATGAGCGTTCGCTCTGTGATCCAGTGGTGAGGCTGATAGTATCTCTTTCATTTCCTCCGCACAATGCCCTGAAAACAGAAGCCCCGCAGAGAACTGGGGCCAGTGTTCAGTTCTGATAACCTTGAAGGGGAGATGGAAGAAATCATTTACTTTCATAAGGATATGGGCGCTCGAGTCCCGTCTTGCTGCTTGAGTGGGCAAAATGGATTTGAAGATTTTTTATTCCACCTGTGCTCTTGCTCTAATGATTTCAGCATGCCTTCGTGTCTTCCAGAGGTTTATATGCACTGTTAAGAAGCTGGTATTACTCAAGATGTTAAATATTCATCCAGATGTGAAACACCAAAGTTGTAAAGGGAAAGATATTGTATTTTTTTAATACAGTGCACTTTTTTTTTGATGATTCAGGGTGACTAGACATGGATTGGGTGTAAAAAAACGAGTTTCAGAGAAAACGAAGGCCGCTGTACAATCACGCAAACAGAGAGAACAAAAACTACCTTTATTTACGGTTGTATGTGAAATTCACTTTATTGCTCTTGCACTTTTTCTCACCTTCTTTCGTCTCTTTTTCTTTGATCTTTTCACCTTCTGAGAAATTCTGGATTTCTGTTGAAAGCCTGAGAATGGATGCCCGAGAGGATGAGGATACATCTTTGAGGTATAACACAACCGAGGTGTGAAAGTCAAGGGCACAGAAACTTATAAATGTAACACACCTAAAATAGAACAGGTGAGACTGATTGGACCGAATTCTGAATATAAGAGCTGGTTCATTTTTGATCCATGAGTTTGAATTGAGTTGGCCACATCCCAAGTGGTTGCTTATATTTAAAGCTGTACTTATTTTAATGCTTACGTACTATTTTTGTATTGCGACATATAGCTTTTAAAAGCCAGCCATGCACACATGAAATGGAAACCGACATGAGACTATACAGCATTCTGCTGCTCCTTGATAAATTATTTCTTGACGTCTGGCACTGGGAATAAGAGATATCCTTGAAAATAAAACAACTGGTGTCATTTTTCTTTTCTTCAAATGAAGAGCTTTATTCTGGTGTCTGCTACACAGCGTGTTGCCTTTTTACGATTTACAACTTCAAGTGCAGCCCATTCCACTTCCTACATTTGAAACAAATCCAGAAGATTACAGCAGACAAACATCCCAAGTAGAAGGTCTGTTGAGAAGGAACGGTTGATATACTGTACCAGTACCACATTACCGTGCTCATTGTTTCGCTTTCTTCTCTTGTTCATGATGGAGGATTAAGCAGTGTCTTTACATGGGTGCCAGGCTCTTAGCAAACAAACCATTCACAAATGGAAAATGCAATCGGGCAAATACTGTTAGCAGACAAAAGGAACAGGGTGCACGTCTGCAGACACAGAAAAGCCATTTCAGTTTGCTTGTCAGAGCACATAAGGGTATGAATATTCATTGCCCTATATTTTCAGCTGTGTGTTTTATTTATTTGTTTAAACGGTTTCTCTCACTCAGTCTCTCTAACCATCTCTCTCAGTTTTCTTTGTTTTTTTTTTCCCCTTATGTACAGTTTCACAAAAGCATAGTTAAAGTCCAAAAGCAGCAGATGTGTTTTCTACCACAAAGTCTCGGATTCGGTGCACAGAACAAAGAGGAGCGAAGAATGGTGTTTGGATTTGGAGCAAAAAGCTATTCTCTGCAGAATTCCTCCCAAACCCACTGAGAGATGTGACTTAACCTCCATTCTCAAAATTAGAGTTGCCAAGCGTAACTAAATGAATAGAGTTTTATGCCAGTTTTTAGCACTATTTTTTTTTTCAGCAAAATGTATCAACATTGACAATTGTATTTGTATGTATGCATCCAAATTTCATTAATATTTTAACTAATTAATAAACATACAATAGAAATGTACTGACAGTATGTAAAAATCTAAAACATGCTATACGAGCAATATATATATTTGTAAATTAACATCAAATCAGCGTATCAGAATGATTTCTGAAGGATCATGTGACACTAAAGACTGGAGTAAGGATGCTGAAAATACATTTTTGCATCACAAGAATAAATTACAGCTTAAAATATATATATCGATACAGGAAATAGTTATTTTAAATTCCAATTATATTTTACTGTTTTCTTGATCAAATGACTTGGTGAGCTAAAAAAACAAAAAAACAAAAAAAACAAACACTGAGCTCTTAACCTACCCTAGATTCCAAGCATTTCTCAACAATTTTAAATACATATAGTCAAATGAATGTAAAGTGACAATAATTTTTACTTACGATATACTAGAGGTAATTTTTTTTTTATCTTTTAGCAATTTTGGTTGTGCTGTTCATCATAAATAACATGTAAACTGTGAAACAAAGACACTGCACCCATTTTCAAGCATGGATTTTGTTCATTCCATTGATGCACATTTTCACTGGTTTTGTTTCTATGGCAATAAAAATGTCTAAAATACAAAGCACATAAAGGCATCATCTTGAATTACAGTCTTATTGTCTTAGGTAAGAGTTATAATTTTCTTATAGGTAAAAGCTCAAATGATATGTGTGCAGTGGTGTGCAACACTTTAGTATGACATTAAAATTAATTTATCTTTACTACAGATGCATCAGTGAGCCATAATAGCATTTTTTTTTATACCTGTAGGTTTAAACTGAATGTGTAGTATTTTATTTATTTATTTATTTTTCATTTTTGTAGCATATATATATTCCATTTATAGAATATATATTCATATTTGCACTCAAAATACTCAATATTTATAAATATACATTCTGATTTACAATCATATAATCAGAATAATAACTATCCGTTGACAATTTATATTTATATATTAAAACTTTTTGGATTTTCTTCTATTTATTCAGGCTTTTAACTATATATTCAGCTTTACTTCTGTATATATATATATATCACATTGTCACATTGATAATTATATACTTAGTCTTGTTTCTATATTAAAATGTATATATTGCAATTTACATTTACATAATCAGAATTATAACTACATATTCATGATTTAGATTTATATATTCAGTCAACTAAATTTGCAGATTTACTTCTATATATTCACAATTTATATTTACATATTAATAAGATTTGTATCTATATAGATTTATGAAAGATGTATAAATATAATTTTTCTTCTAAAGTTAGCATTTTTATCAGGTTCCTATGTTTAGGTTGAGTAATTTTACTTTAATCCTAATCTATTACATTAAAGTGAAATAACTGAACATAAAGAGGAGACACACACACACACACACACACACACACACACACACACGCTTAAGAGTATTTACTTTTATATTTACTCAAATATCAAATGGCATATGTATAAACATATAAACAAACAAACAGAAAATCATTAAAAATAAATAAATAGAGGATGTCTCTTATTTTTCTCTGATAAAGCTGCCAGCCTCTGCATATTTAATTTAACAGGTAGTGTAAACAACAATAAAATGAGTGCAGAAAGCCTCGGGGTGCTGCTCCGGATCCATTAAAGTTCATCAGCAACTTTGACAAAATGCAGCCGAACGGGAACTCTGAGAGAGCCATGAATCCGCAGCGGCATCCCCTGGTGTTTGCATAATGAATGAAATGTTATTTGCCTGTTTTATCAGCGTAATGCTTATTCATGCTGCAATGAGACAAAATAGTGAATGGATTCCTCAGGTGACTCATGCATAATTCAGCACTGGCCGAGGTGAATCACCTGTGCCTGTTCAGGCTTCACATTGATTTGCAGCTCTTGAATGCAGCCCAGAGTCTGGCACGATGAGATGGAGGCCTTGGGTTACTTCATGTTTAGTGTGTAGCCAGTGGAGTTATTCATTATCAGACTGTTATTCAGTTACACAAGAGAATCTTAAGGGGATAATTCAGCAAAAATGAAAATCCTGACATTATTTACTCACCCTTATGTCATTCCAATCCTGTATCTTGTTATTTTTTCCTGAAATCTTCTCAAATTTATAATCACCTGTAGTCAGTTTATAGTCACCTGGACTGCCAAGCTCCAAATAGAATATAAAATGAATGAATGAATGAATGAATGAATGCATAAATAAACACATACATACATTTCAAGTCCTCTAAACTCAAAGGACAGGCCAAAATTTAAGATGTTAATCACCAAGTTCTGGCTTGTGACTTTTTTTTTTTTGTAATCGCAACTTTATATTGATCTCTCGATTGTGACTTTTTTTTTAATTATAGACTTTCTAACTAGGAATATGACTTTATACAGTGTCTCATGATGTAACTATTTCTCATAATTGCAACATTCTTACAATTAACTTTCTCCAGGTTAACAAAAATAACTACTTTATTTGCCCCTCACTAGAATACAACGACTCGTGGGTTGCTGACGCGGTAGCCAGTGTTCTGATGTAGAAGTATTTAATGATAATCATAGAATTATATGCAGTCTTCCTTGGAAACACATGCATTTAGAGCTATTATATGAACTATATGAGCTGATGATACTGCGCATGTGTGATTCAGCGTGAAGCAGCCCGACAAACAGGGCGTCTGAACTGAACTGATTCTTTTGGTGATTGATTCTGAACTGATTCTGTGCTAGAGTTATGAGCACGGGTAAACCGAAGGCTTGAATCAAGGGCAATCATCGCAAATGACGCCATTATACGTCGAGCGCAAAAGAACCGGTGAACCGTTTTCTTCAACCGGTTTATTGAATCGAACTGTCCGAAAGAACTACTGGTGATCCGAAAACCGATGCAACCGGTTCTTCACTCGTAAACGAGTCAGTCTATTGTTCGCTATCTGGCTCGGCTCGGTGTTCATCTTCAGTTCTCTCTTCACAGCAGTTCAGTCAGAGTGCAAGACAGAGTGTGAGTGCATGCATTACATTATTCTTTCGGACAGTTCGATTCAATAAACCGGTTGAAGAAAACGGTTCACCGGTTCTTTTGCGTATAATGGCGTCATTTGCGATGATTGCCCTTGATTCAAGCCTTCGGTTTACCCGTGCTCATAACTCTAGCACAGAATCAGTTCAGAATCAATCACCAAAAGAATCAGTTCAGTTCAGACGCCCTGTTTGTCGGGCTGCTTCACGCTGAATCACACATGCGCAGTATCATCAGCTCCTCGGTTCACGAATCGGATGCATCTGACAGAAACGGTTCTTGACTCATGAATGAGTCAATGTTTTGTTCGTTATCTGGCTCGGCTCGGTGTTCATCTTCAGTTCTCTCTTCACTGCAGTTCAGTCAGTGTACTGTTTGAGTACATGAATTACTACGGGATATTGGTTTGTTTGAACTCAGAGGGAGTGTCAGCCACATTAAAAAAGTTAACAGCTTAAGTCATTTGTTGATTAATGCGTATTAGAGATGCGAACCGTTTAAAACGATTCAGTTCGATTTGGTGAACTGAATGATTCGTTCGCGAACCGGATATCCAGACTGCTTTGTTTTGAACTCTCTCTCACAACAGACACGGAAGAGAAGACAATGCTGAATAAAGTAATCGTTTTTGCTATTTTTGGACCAAAATGTATTTTCGATGCTTCAAAAAATTCTAACCGACCCTCTGATGTCACATGGAATACTTTGATGATGTTTTTCTTACCTTTCTGGACATGGACAGTATACCTTACACACAGTTTCAATGGAGGGACTGAGAGCTCTCGGACTAAATCTAAAATATCTAAACGGAGGTTTTACGGGTTTGAAACAACATCAGGGTAAGTTATTAATTACATAAATTTGCTATCTGGGTGAACTAACCCTTTAAATTACACTTTCTGTTTTAATCGTACAAATAAGAGCAATACATCAATGGAATCTGTAAAGATTCCATTGAAAAAAGATCTACTTTTTTTGGATACAGACATAATAACAACAAAATTTTGTGCACTTATAAAATAAAGATAACAAACTAGGTGTGCTATCTGCAGCATTTGTCTGCGCTGATCTTCATTTACACAACAAGAAATAAATTATTTCAATCATATACATATATAAATCACTGTATATCTCGCCATTAAACTACAGTATCTCATAATTGTGACTTTATTTCTAATTTTTAAGTTTATCTCACTCTGCCCCAAAAATACCCTTACACTCCAGAGGGTTAAGTCACCTTACTCTGACTCTGGGCTTTTCTATAGAGAAGAGCTTCATGAATATACTTCAGAAATTCAAAAGCAAGATGACATTAGGGATAAGTACATATGACAGAATTTGAATTCTGAGGTAAATGTTTCAATCAAATATAACATTGTAACAATAAAAACTCCATAATTATGGGAAGAAGGAGGCGGGAACCGGAGGACAATCAAAATGAAAGCTTTAATAATCAAAATAAAGACAAAACAGCGCGTCAGCCCACAGGACGACCGACGCGCACAAATAAAAACCAGGCCAGTCCAAAAAAAAGTCCAGGCCTGGTCCTCTCTCGTCCTTCACTGTCGTTGCTCCAGTTTTATATCCTTCCATCTCCTCCGTGGGACTCGAGACCGGGTGGGTTGAGCAGGTATCGCTCATCTCCAATCACGCCACCGGCCTCGCTCTGTACCCATGTCTCTCGGCCCGCCCCACTCGTCAAATACACCCATCGCCAGCAGCGCGTCCTTCCTTCTCCCGGGCTTCGGCACCACTGTAACGATAAAAACTCCATAAACTTCAGGAAGAAGGAGGCGGGAACTGGCAGACAATCAAAATGAAAGCTTTAATAATCAAAATAAAGACAAAACACTCGCCCCACTCGTCACAAACATCTTCAGATATTGCATCCCCAGATGTCATGATCTCACCAAACAAATCCATGAATGCTCTGATATAGACGCCCTCACACAAGCAAAGTAACAAATTCTTGACCTATTTTTGAACTTTATTAATGGCATACTTTAATAAAAAACAAAGTCAAGGGTTTATGTTGTGTTTCTCTCTTTCTTTGCCTTTCGTCTCACTATAAGCAAGTCAGAGATTATCTCTTTTTTCCTTCATATTTCTCCTCAACTCCCTTTGTCGAGTTCTGAACTAACTGACATCAAGATGCATAATTTATATTTTCTTCCGTTTTCCTCCAGCTCCCACTGTTTTCGGGATGGGCAAATGAAAAAATAAAAATAAGTATGATCTACTTTTTAGCTACTGCAGTTATTCATTTTACACTATTTTTCTCATCAAGCTGTTACAATTATAAGTTAAATACACCATAAATAAATGGCATTAACTTGACAATTATGATGGGTTAGTTTTTGATTCAAAAGTAGTTCAAATGTAAAGCTTTTTGCAGAGCGTTCATGGAACATTGAATACAATATTTCCCTGATCAGTAGAGGGAGACGAAATCTAATAATGCATAGTATTTAGCATCAGAGTGAATATTTCAAAATAAATCAGTTAAAGCAATTCCAACAAACTGTGCCTCATTACTTCCTGTTAATCACTGATAAACAAACTCCTATTAGAAGGAGAAAACCAGTTATGCAAATATGAGTAGTTTTATATCTCGGTTGGTTTTGTGTTAGTTTATAAATACTCATTTTAAATTAAAATTTGACTTGGTTTGTTTATCTGGTCAGTAAGTGTTATTTTGGAGATATGCTTATTTGCTCGTCTTCGGGTTGCCACTCTTGAGCTCCACAAGAAAAGAAGAATGGTTAGAGCGTTAGCTAAATTGAATAAACGTCAATCTCCTTGACAAGCAAAATTACACATCAGCGAGGCATGCCAATTACATAGATGTTCATACCCTGTTAAACCACGGTCACACTGGAATGTTGATTAGCTCGCTAGATGAACAAAGTACCCACTTACACACACAACACAAACATTAAATTGCTAGTATGGGTTTATCAATTTTTCCAAAAGATTAAGACAAAATACATGACGCACAAAAAATATCTTTTTATAATTTCTGACGAAAAAGGGGGCTTGTCTGTGTGAGGCACTGCCACAACGTTTTGTTGTTGTTGGTATCTGTGTTCACTCCGGTGTTCTGAGATGCATTTCGAGTGTTGCTATGCTTTTGCTTGGGTGTTCTGGATAATTGTTAGGTGGTTGCTTACTGACAATCCTAAAAGAACCAGCCCGCTGGTTCAGGACACTGCTATGTGGTTGCTAGGGTGCTCTAAGTGTTTTTTTTTTTTTTTTTTTTTTTTTTTAGTGTGCAACAATGTAAATACCCTAAGAACACCCTAGCAACCACTTAATAAAGGTTTTAAAATTCAAACACATTTCTATGAGTGTACACACACCGGCAGCACCAATTGGTACTGCGTAGTTGCTAGAATGTTCTGAATGTTTATTAGGTGGCTGCTGGTTTCTGAAAAGCTTTTAATTAATTAATTAATTTTTCTTTTTTTTATGTGTTTCTATGCAGTAGCTGAGGTGTTCTGAATGGTATTTAGTGTGTGTTGCTGTATGGTACTGTAGCTAGAGTCTTTTGAATAATTTCTAAATTGTTTGCTTACTGATACAGGTGAAATTATTCCAGCTTCAAGTTCAAGGAGTTGCTATGTGGTTACTATGGTGTTCTAAATCATTAGGTGTTTCCCAAATCACGTAGGCTATGTATGCACTATTCTATGATGTTTTGTACTATAAATAGTGCAAGTAGTGCATTCACACTGAAAATTCCAAGAAGAAAAAGTTCACTTTAAATACCTGAAAGATGCACTTAAATAACTTAAAAATATTGGACAATTCATGCACTCCGCTCTCCCATCTTTAATTAGGTAGCGAATGGGTGAGGGGCAAAATTAATCCGATTATGAACGGCAATATAACCTCATGTAATACATACACTACATGGTTGAGTGCATACATAGCACATAGTGCATAGTGTGTCATTTGGGACACAGCTATTAATTTTGCTACTAATTTTTTTCTAAAACGTTCTGACTGGATTTTAGTATGTTGCTATGCAGTTGCTTTATGTGTTCTGGGTGGCTGTTAGAGTGTTGTTTGTAATTATTAGGTGATTGTTTAGTGTCTCAGGTCAAAAGAGCTGGGTCTAAAGTTCAGGTCACATTTTAGATATATCCATTAGTGAAATCTAATGCAGCATCAACTTGAATGACTTGAATCCCAGCACTTAAGTACAGTCCTGTAGAATGATTTCACACAGGGAGGTTTGTCGCCTTTGGACACCGAAAGAGGCACTGACACTACTTCTAATGCTTCAGAAAAGCTGCTTCAGCAAGGATTTCTCACAGTTGGGCTCAATAGTGCTGTAATGTCCTGTAAGCTATTCACAGGAAAGAGCAGGTCTCTGCAAAAAGCAGCCAATATATCCTCTTCAAGTTAACATTTCCTTATCCTTTCTAAGCTCACTTTTTCAAAGCAATATTTAAGGGACATTTGTCAGCTAATCAGAAAGAATTTATGTATATATGTGTGTGTGTGTGTCTGTGTGTGTGCGTGTGGGCATGTTTTTGTGACATATCAGGACACAACTCTGTATAATGACATGGGTATAACACAGTTATTACAAGGAGAGGGTGACTTATGAGGACATAACCCATGTCCCCATTTTTCAAAACACTTATAAATCATACAGAATGAGTTTTTTTGAGAAAGTAAAAATGCACAAAGTTTCCTGTGAGGGTTAGGGTTAGGTGTAGGGTTGGTGTAGGGCCATAGAATATACAGTTTGTACAGTATAAAACCCAATAAAGCCTATGGGATGTCCTCAATTTTTTACAAAAAACAAACGTGTGTGTGCGCGCGCGCGCGCGCGTGTGTGTGTAATAAATAATTTTCGCCTCTCTTTTATGAGAATCACTGAGAATGGAAATTACAAAAAACTCAAAAGCAAACTCCTGGATGCAGTACAAAAAAGACACATTTGGGCATAGAATATGGAAGCACATGGGTAGCGATATTCAATTTGGAATGTAATATGCAAAATGACAATGCAATAAGTAAAATGACAATGCATTTCTGTATTTATATTTTCATTTTCCAATACATTTGTGGAACGTTTGGTGCAAAATGAAAATGAAAATTAAATTACAGAATTTTAATTTGCCATTTAATACACCAGTTTTAATATGTAAAATGAAAACTAATTTTAACGCTTTATAAGTTTCAAAATGAAAATTAAAATGTATTACAGAAATGATTAGATATGTATAACATGTTCAAGCAAAAACTGTGGCAAAATTATCATTTAAATGCTATTTTTCTTAAATGCATTAACACTCACAGTCAAGACACTTACGATTGCATTTTCATTCAGTGTCCCGCAATGAATGTAGCAAAATTCAATGTGCACATTGAAAATGCATTCCGAGCCGATCACGTGTCCGCCCCCTCGCGCCATGTCAATCACTGCGTGAACAAGGCGGGGCTTGTAGAAGGTCAGAGACTCAAATCTCAAGAAGAGGATTCAAGTGAGAGAACATGGACAAGACCGTTGGTCCGTGTACGTTTTGATCATTTTGGTTTATGGCTTCAATATTTCATTCGCACTTGTGGGCGGGGCTGAAACGCTGCTTTCATCTGATCGCTCAACCTTCAACTCTGTCTTTTCATTCTTTCAGGCAGAATAAGAAGCACCGCTCACTGTTAATTAGCATAATATTTGAATCAGATGTAGCTGGGCACATAATTCGTGCTGCTGAGACCTGCAAATTATTTCTAGGTTGTAGTATTGTATGAATATTGTCCCACTGATAAATACAGTGCAAATAGTTCTGTCTCTAAAAATCAATAATAGACTGAACAGTTCCATGTCTGTAACATTTACCACTCTCATCTTTTAAGTCATAAGGCACTAGGTATGTGTGTGTGACATTAATAAATAATTGTAAAAATTAATATTGTTACATTTCTGAAATAAAAATAGTAAAATTAGCTCTATGCTGCTCAGTGCTCCTGTAGCCTACCCCAGAGCGCCCTCTCGCGGCTGTAGACGGTAATGTTTTCTCTTGGTTCTGAATAAATGCGACTTGTGTTTGTTTTTTTCCTCGTCATGACGTATTTTTGGACTGATGCAACTTATACCGAAAAATACGGGTAACATTATTATTATTATTTATTATGAGAGTAACTGACACAGACTAGAACTTTAATGTTTCACCAAATTCAGCTCAGATCTTCAGACTCGTCTGACTCGTGTTGCTGTATAACTGGCCAGACTTACCTTCCCAAAAATCCTATTTAATTTTATTTCGTAAATTTATCAGTGGGACAATATTTATACAATACTATAACCTATAAATAATTTAACGGGGTCTCTTGCAAGTCGCAGCAACACGAATTATGTGGCCAGCATCATCTGATTCAAATATTATTATAATTAACAGTGAGCGGTGGTTTCAGACATTACAGTGCTTCACTCGCACTGACTCTTATTCTGCCTGAAAGAATGGAAAGACCGAGCTGAAGGTTGAGCGATTCGACCAATCAGATGAAAGCAGCGTTTCAGCCCCGCCCACAAGTGCAAATGTAATATTGAAGCCATAAACCGAAATGATCAAAACGTACACGGACCAACGGTCTTGTCCATGTTCTCTCACTTGAATCCTCTTCTTGAGATTTGAGTCTCTGACCTTCTACAAGCCCCGCCTTGTTCACGCAGTGATTGACATGGCGCGAGGGGGCGGACACGTGATCGGCTCGGAATGCATTTTCAATGTGCACATTGAATTTTGCTACATTCATTGCGGGACACTGAATGAAAATGCAATCGTAAGTGTCTTGACTGTGAGTGTTAATGCATTTAAGAAAAATAGCATTTAAATGATAATTTTGCCACAGTTTTTGCTTGAACATGTTAGACATATCTAATCATTTCTGTAATACATTTTCATTTTAATTTTGCAACTTATAAAGCGTTAAAATTAGTATTCATTTTACATATTAAAACTGGTGTATGAAATGGCAAATAAAAATTATGTAATTTAATTTTCATTTTCATTTTGCACCAAACGTTGCACAAATGTATTGGAAAATGTAAATGTAAATACAGAAATGCATTGCCATTTTACATATTGCATTGTCATTTTGCATATTACATTGCAAATTGAATATCGCTACCCATGTGCTTCCATAATAGAAATGTTCCCCACAAATTTTTTTATGTGTATTTGTGCATAATTGTATTATTTAGCATCATTCCTTAAGTGATTGGCTGTTAAAATAACATGGACAGCGTGTGCAAATAAACACTAGCAGTTAGTGAACTTGTCTTTACAATCTGTATGGGCTAAAAACACACGCACAATCACAAAGCAATACAACATGTGCCCATGAGAGTGTGCAGGTGAAAGTAACAGGAAGTGCTGGATGATTTAGATCAGTATCTTCGAAAAGAGTAGCCCTGTAGCTTTAGTTTGAAAAGGCCATATTCAACACATCATCCATCAGCGCTGTCATAGACCAGCCAACCTGGTCCTACTGATATTTTTCTTTCCACCTCTCGATATATCTTTTAGTGGGCCTCTACTACATTTTTGTCTCTCACTTTCCCCAGCCTCTCTTTTCCCAACTGTCTTCCTTTCTCTCTATTCCTCACCTCCATCTCTCTTTCCCATCCTCTCATGCTTGTGTTTAATAGATGAGGTAGCCATTTTTACTTCATACTTTTTCAGTGTAGCAGTCAGAGAAAGACTGAGGTGGAGTGCCGGTGAAAGCTGCGCTGTCTATCACTTCTGTCCCACTGGAGAGAGGAGGCTGGCATATGGGTGTGTATAATGTTGGATTGGACATCCCATCGTGGATTTTATCAGTGTTGCCAGCAATCTGTTCAGCACTATGGCAATGAATGCTGCTTCTAAAATTCCCAACAGAGCCTTTATGCATTTCAGAAGGATTATGGGTACTCTTGAATGAATGAGAAAAATATGGTGCTTTAGGGTTTTAAACAACATTAATATGCCAGGATTTCAAAGTTTGGGATCTTTGTGAAAGTTTGTACATGTGGTGCATTAAGCAAACACCATGAGGCATGTTCTAAGCAGATATATTATGGAAAAGAGGAGTTCCCTTTCAGTCGGTCACTTTGACGCTGTGTTGTGTGAAGTTCTGACACTAGGGGACACTCTTGGCAGCCCAGACACCTCTGATATCAAGAAAATGTCAATGAAATTGGCGAGCAAAAATTTCATACCTGGCTACACCCAAAATATCCATGTATAAATAGGCCAGCGTAGCATTTGTTCACTCCTTCTGTTTTTCGGAGCTGAATGTGGTGTCTTTCTATGAGAAGCAGCACTCTTTCACATCTCAATCTCCTCGTTGTTGAATCCTCATTGTTTACCACAGGCAGTGGTCTCTTCCTTCTCATACACAGCTAAGTGTAGTGAGAGTAACCCTGATTGCTTCAACGGCAATCTTTGAGAGCAAATTTCCTTCAGGCCTTAAAGAGAGATCTGTTTGAGCCCCTTCAGTCAGTTGAAATTAGTGCCATCTCCACTAAGACTGCCTTCCTGACTGTGCTCACTTTTATCAAGAGGGTGGGGGATCTTCAGGGCTCTTCATTAGTGAATCGTGCCTAGAATTTAGGCCGGCAGACTCTCACATTGACCTGAGACTCTGGCCTAGATATGTGCCCAAGGTTACCACCACTCCTTTCAGAGATCAGTTATTCCTCAACAAGAATGGGTCCCTGACCTGTCTCTGTTGTGCCCAGTGCAAGCTCTGCGCCTCTATTCGGAACGCACACAGAGTTTGCGACTGACTAATCAGCTCTTTGTGTGCTCTGGAGGTCAGCAGAAGGGGAATGCTGTCTCGAAAACAAAGATCTCCCAAAGCAGAAATTAATGCATTTCTGCTTCATCAGCTTAAGCAAATGCTGCCTTTCTAGAAGAAATTTTTAGAGCTGCAGGTTGAGCTACACCTAATACATTGGCCAGATTCTACAATCTACGAATAAAACAAGTCTTATGCACTTATTGAGTCCTGGAATAATTTTCCATCACTGAAGCACTTTTTAAGTAGCTGAGTTCGCCGGAAAAAAACTGTCTGTTAGAACATTACGAGGAGGTAAACCTCAAAGTAAACTCTCGTAATGAGTTATGTAGTGTGCATATGTAGTGGCTACCCTTTGTGGCCCCATATGAGTATTACTCCACTGATTTGTCCCGTAGGATTTTGTGTTTTCCCTAGACAGATGGTTGGTCTGTCACTTATCTCTGTTTTGGGAGTTCTTCCCTTATGCGGAGCCCACCACAGAATCTTCCCTATGTGGTACTTCCTTCAGTAAGTCCATAGGTTGGTCTTCACATGTTACCTCCCACTTAGGTAGGATGTGACCTCCGTAGTGTCTGTTTACCTTCTGGGAAGATGGACACTTTCCCAACATTTACTACAAGGATTTTCCACCATTACTTATTACTGTTTTTCTAATAAGATGAATAAAGCTCCAGCTGAGGTGACCTCCATCTTATTGTTGGCTTTCACGGATGTTGGGGATCAAGGTCATAAGTCTGGGGCGTTAGAAGGTTACGAGGAGGAGAGGTGCATTTGGTCATGGCATGCTTGGCTTGTCAACATGTGTGCCCCCATGGACACTTAACGCAGTTCACCAGCTGTGGCATTAAGTATAGGGAACACTAATGTCAGAACTTCAACACAACATCAAAGCGTCAGACTGAAAGGGAACATCTAGGTTACGTATGGTAACCATCGTCCCCTTATTGAGGGAATGGAGACTTTGAACTGCCTCTTGAGGTGCTTCTCGACTCCTCAGAAGAGAATGAGTGCTTTTCAAGTAGCTTACCCAGATGTGTGGGGTGTGACCAGCTATGCAAATTTTGCTTGCCAATTTCATTGGCCTTTTTTCCCAATGATGTCAGAAGTTTCTGGGCTCCCAAGAGCCACTCCTAGTGTCAGAATTCTGACCCAACATCTCCGTTCCCTCCATCAGGGAACAAGGGCTACCATATACAGTATAACCAAGATGTTTTCTTACTTTTTTCTGAATGAAAGGAGGTGACTTGTGGCCAAGTATGGTAACCCAAAATCGGAAAATGTGCTTTTCATTTCACCCATCCAAGTGCACACATACAGCAGTGAGTAGTGGAACACACACACACACCTTGAACACACAGCTGGAGCAGTGGGCAGCCAATGCTGCGGTGTCAATGGGGCATTTGGGGGGTCGGTGCCTTGATCAAGGATCTTATCTCAGTCATCTTCAGGGTTATACAAGATAAGACTTTATCTTATTTTTCTGTAATTATTGTTTAAGTTAATTATATATATATATATATATATATATATATATATGAAGAGTTCAGATGCAAAAGCCTCTAAATGCCATCTGAAATTTAGAGCACTTAGAGGCTTTTGCATCTGAACTCTTCACACATATATATATATAGAAAGACTACACCTATTTTTAATTTACAAATGGACTAAGCAGACAACTGTACTCTCTGAAAGGATGGCCATGATAAAGTTTATACTGCAGCTAAAAGCGGTTGATTGATTGTTTAGCAGTTTTGTATTTATGTGCTCAGGCTGCAGAGTTCAAAATGTTTAAAGACTACAGCAGTGTTATAATGGCATTAAAGGAATGTTCCGGGTTCAGTACCAGTTCATCTCTATCGACAGCATTGAGCCATGCATGTTTACAGTAATGCACTTCAATGGGCTAAGGGTTTACAATAAAATGTAAATGTTATTTGATCAGTTAAATTGTATGAATCATATTTTAAGAGTAAACTATTATTCCAGGGAGATTAATTGAGTTACTGACTTAATTCCAATGTACAGTAAACAGGTGCTTCAAATAGCATTTAGCATATTATGTTGAAGTTTCAATTCTCATTCATGGTCATGACAGGAAGTTTACTAGATGTATTTGTAAGGAATGTATTTGTAATCTGTGCATATTTCTCTTCTGATACAGACAAGATTATATTTTCTCTGGCGAAAGCAATGAAGATAAAGGAGCCATATTTTAACCGGAATAAACAGTTTGAAGTTAAAATTGTCTTGATGAGTTTGTTTCTACAGACATGTAGGTTTTTGTTTCACAAGATGTTAACTGATAGACTGGAGTTGTGTGGATTACTTGGGGATTATTATGATGTTTTTATCAGATGTTTGGACTCTCATTCTGACGGCACCCATTCACTGCAGGGTATCCATTGGCGAGTGATGTTCATTTTTGGGTGAACTATTCCTTTAATCCAATGAAATGCCTTATCCCGTACTTCCGTTGTAATTACATTACTTTGAACAAAATTTTTGCTTGTATTACAAACCAAGGCATGAGATTAAATTATTTTTAGTGGTAATTGATAACATTGATGCTGTTGTTCAACCTTGACTTGTGTCAAACTCAACATCCTTTAATTTAAAAATAATTTGCATATTCATTCAGCATGTCACACCTCAATTAACGATCAGTCTTTAAAACTCTGATGATCTCCACTCCAATGATAATGAGATAATGCATTAATGTTTCTGTACATCAAAGTCCCACCTGTCATAAAAAAAAAAAAAAAAAAAAACTCTACTCGGATCAACTTCTAATTAATTTGTGAGAAAATTAATTGCATTCTAATCTTTTAACATTCAATTGAGCGCCTCTGTATATGAGAATGACAGAAACTAATTTGGTTCTGCTGCTTATAGAGTTACCGTAAATGTTCCTGATAGTTCACCTGTTTTCAGCTACTAGGTCTGTGGAGATGCCATAAAAAAAAAAAAAAATCCTCTGGAGAGGAAAACCGGTGTTCTGTACACACTCAAATGCACAACCAACTAGAAATCATTATTTCTATCTCTACAGATAATTGATGTGATGGCTTGTGGCAATGCTCGAACCTATTTCATAAGTGAATGAAAAAAAAAAAAGCAGAAAGATACATATTATTCATTAGATCTTTCTAGTTTTGTGGCAGTGCATTAAAATAAGCATACGTTTACCACAGGAGGATTGCATTCTGTGCACTTGGCAGAGTTCATTTATGTTTCAGTAAATAAATGCAAATATTTGAAGCAAATATTCAGGTTGGAAGTTTGTTTGAGCTGCAGTTTGTTTTGATACTAGATAAAGGTATAGATCTAGATATCATCTTTTTTTTTTTTTTTTCTTTTTTTTTTTACAATTATACAAAATAAGGAATTGTGAAGCTGTAAAACAATAAATAGTCACAATCGTGAGAAATAGCTGTCTTTTCTTCTCTCTGAACGTCATGAATATTTCCACTACAGTGTCTATTCCTACTGTAAACTCAAACAATCTTCAGGTTGATTTTCATTTTATAGCTAGCATCTGCAGCTATTTTTAAGGGACAAAATTTGGGATGGATGGATGAATAAATGAATAAGCATTAGTTTTTATAATAATGATTTCTATGTGTTCTGAGTGATTTTGGGTTGTTATAAATGGTTTGCTATAATGAATGCCAGAGCACTGTGATATTGTTTGTTAAAGTTTTATGGGATTTCTAGGGCATTGTCATGTACAGTAGTTTACAAAAAAAATGCTAACATTTTTGTAGGATTGGAGGTAGTCTGTAGACAATCTTATAACTAGCTTTATTGATGATATTGACTAAATCTAACTATAACTAAATCTAAAAACAATATAAGTCTATTGTCCTCCTTTGGTATAGATTCTATAGATGCTAGCCATTGACTTCCATATTATAGAGAAAAAATTAATACTATGGATGTCAATGGCTATCATAAAAAAAAAACTGTTTGGAACAAGTGGATGGAGAGTAAATAATGACTTGGGATTTGGGTGAACTTTCTTTTTAATTATGGGAAGCAGTGATTAGAGAGGAAAATAAGCTTATTAAACAAATTATGAAGACGTTAAAATACATGTTTATGTTGGGGTTAGGTTTAGGGGTTGGGGATGAGGGTTTGACAAATTTTGATTCAGGTCCATTTTCAGCCTGTCCTGATTTTCCTCCACAGAAAGGAAGTGAATTAAATGAAAATGGAACCGGAGAGAAAGTGATTTTGAATGCTGCTGGTGTTCAACCACTGCATGGTCCCACAGTGGCCAGCAATACCATCTGCTGTTTGGATAACCTCTCACCCCAGGCCTTCCCTGGAACCCACAAGGGCCTCCTGTGAACGTCCGTGACAGCTACTCACCAGTCAGCAGTGGACACAGGACTCAGATGCTCTCAGCCTTGCTAGAATTCCAAGCGGACCCTCGTAGCCTACAGGATTACAAAATATCCCGCCCACTTTGAGAGGCTGGAGGGAGCGAGAGCAGAACAGATGTAGAGATTGAGGCTGCTGGGTGCCGAACAGAGAGACAGTGATCACGCTGAGACGGGGTTTAATTACTTCCTCCGCCCAGACACTTCTGCAGCAGTTGGCACCGCAAGCCCACTGCGACGTCTGATTGGAGGACTCGGAGTGCAGAAATTCTGATGTGTTGCCTTCAGGTGATTGTTACCTCATGCACATCCAAGTGTTTTTAAAGTCAAACTATGAGAGGAAGTCATTACATAAAGAATGAATGTTATTGAAGATTAGTTTTGCAATTTTAATCTCTGCAGTCTCTTTTGGTAAAAATCTGATTCATTCCGTATACTATAAACAATAAATTATATATGTATAATTTGTATCAGTAGTCAGTAGTTATTATTATTTTAATATTAATAACTAAACCCTTGTTTAATGTGTGTTTGTGTATATATTTATTCGGTTGGATTCCCCGGGAACACATGTTCCAACTTTGATCAATATTTGATTTTTTTTTAACTTTATTACTGTGTTCTCCAACATGCTATATCATGTAAACCAACACCATCTTGGCATGTTTGGTTAAATCCTCAGATTGTGAAGCCTCTGAGCTTTATTGCAACCAAAAAAAGCCACTCGGCTTTCCTCCACATAATACATAAAAATAAAAGCATGTATCTCAACTCTTAGAAATGCTGTTGTAGACTATATCTACAGTATAATTCACACCTTGGCACTTCTGATTAACCTTAACAGACTAGGCATGACTGTTGCTAAGAAACTGTTACCGCTGTGGGGGCTAATGCATGACAGATAAGTGGATTTCTATGTGAAAATGCTGGGAAATTAGGGAGTTTGGATTAGCCACACTAAACACAACTCATACTGTGAGTGGACTAGAAAAATCTAAAATGCTTCTTTTTTCATAATCCTAAAGATAAATCTGTTAGCACGCTCTATAACAAAATCCACAATTCTCCACTAAACAAACAAACGACTGACTAAATAAATGAAATCAATACTAAGTGATTAAAAGAAAAAAAAAAAGAACAGTGCAAAAATCAATCTTGCGGGACTTTTGGAAAGACATGCAATCCATTTGGTCACTCGCCAGCTTGTTTTCGACAGACAAAAGTTCTGAGCACATCAGTTGTTGCATCCTAATGCCAAAAA